>NC_041382.1:460283666-460312629 GCF_002162155.2 Triticum dicoccoides | reverse complement strand
GGCCGTCGTACGACCCTTCATGAAGCGTTTCCACAGTGTCATCTTTGCAAGAAGGGGGGCGAGAATGGGGATCGAGATTCGTGGATTCGAGGTTTGCCGGCACTGGGGCAGACGAGTCGGTGAAGCTTAAGGAGGAAGACTTAAATAGACCCAGATATTTTCATCGCAAACAGTTCCTACAAAACAACTGTGTGTGATGTTGTAGATATTTTCTGTTAGTTGTGAAAGAAAAATTTGGAGTAAAGTGGCAACGGATGGTGTTTTAAATGTACAAGAAAATTCGTAGTACTAATACAACTGTCATGTCAAATTTTGGAAAATTTCAGGGGTCATTTGACCTTTTAAGACATTTGAGTGATTTTCTAGCCATTTAATGACCGTAATTGAAATTTGAACTACATGTACATGCAACAACTAACCATAACGGTTTGACAAGTCATATTTTGTGTGCTTGTGTGCGATTTAATTCCATGTGCAATAAATTGGAAGGAATTTTCAAACATATTGGTCTAACGGCTATGACACAATTAAGCATGGAGTGCCATGGCATTTAAATTCCAAAAAATTAAAAAAATATCAGAAACACATGAAACCTTGGTTGATGTAATGTCATGCCACCAAGATGATGTGGTAAAAAATTGGCATGTGTGACAATAGTTTGGACACACACCCCTCACAAACCAGAGCAACTCACTAGAAGGCTCGTGGTTCCAAGAAGGAACAATGCATGTTTGATGACGAACGGAAGATAGCTTCCTCTTACGGCCTTCAAATTTTTTCTATGTGTAACATGCACTAATACAACTGTCATGTGAAAATTTAGAAAATTTTAGGGGTCACTTGACCTTTTGAAGACATTTAATTGATTTTCTAGCCATTTAATGACCATAATTCAAATTTGAACTACATCTACATGCAATGGCTAACCATAACGGTTTGAAAAAAAAATCATATTTGTGTACTTGTGTGCGAGCTAATTACATGTGTAGTAAATTAGAAGGAATTTTCAAACATATTGGTCTCTCGACATGGACACATGCATATGTATGCATGGAGTGCCATGGCATTTATTTCCAAAAAATTAAAAAATGTTAAGAAAAACTTGCTTGATGTAATGTCCTGCCACCAAGATGTTGTGGTAAAAAAATTGGCATGTTTGATGAAAGTTTGGCCACACACCCCTCACAAACCGGAGCAACTCACTAGAAGGCTCGTGGTTCCAAGAGGGAACAATGCATATTTGATGATGAATAGGAGATAGCTTCCTCTTACGGCCTTCAATTTTTTTTTATGTTTAACGTGCACTACTACAACTATCATCTGAAAAATTGGAAAGTTCTAGGGGTCATTTGACCTTTTAAAGACATTTAAGTGATTTTCTAGCCATTTAATGATCATGATTAGAATTTGAACTACATCTACATGCAACAGTTAACCATAACGGTTTGAAAAATCATATTTGTGTACTTATGTGCGAGTTAATTACATGTGCAGTAAATTAGCAGTAATTTACAAACATATTGGTCTCACGACATGGACATATGCATATGTATGCACGGAGTGCCATGGCATTTTAATTCCAAAATATTAAAAAATGATCAAAAAAACATGAAACCTTGCTTGAAGTAATGTCATGCCACCAAGATGATGTGGTAAAAAAATTGGCATGTTTGACGAAAGTTTGGACACACACCCCTCACAAACCGGAGCAACTCACTAGAAGGCTCGTGGTTCCGAGAGGGAACAATGCATGTTTGATGACGAACATGAGATAGCTTCCTCTTATGGCCTTCAAACCTTTTTTACGTTTAACATGCACTACTACAACTGTCATGTGAAACTTTGGAAAATTCTAGGGGTCATTTGACCTTTTAAAGACATTTAAGTGATTTTCTAGCCATTTAATGGTCGTAATTCAAATTTGAACGACATCTACATGCAATGGCTAACCATAACGGTTTGAAAAATCACATTTTGTGTACTTGTGTGCGACTTAATTCCATATGAAGTAAATTAGAAGAAATTTTTAAACATATTGGTCTCACGGCATGGACACATGCATGGAGTGCCATGGCATTTTAATTCCAAAATTTTGAAAAATGATCAGAAAAACATGAAACCTTGCTTGATGTAATGTCATGCCACCAAGATGATGTCGTAAAAAAATTGGCCTGTTTAACGGAAGTTTGGACACCCCCTCACAAACCGGAGCAACTCACTAGAAGGCTCGTGGTTCCAAGAGGGAATAATGCATATTTGATGACGAACGGGAGATAGCTTCCTATTATGGCCTTCAAATTTTTTTCTACCTTTAACCTGCACTAATACAACTGTCATGTGAAAATTTGGAAAATTTCAGGGGTCATTTGACCTTTTAAAGACATTTAAGTGATTTTCTAGCCATTTAATGACCGTAATTCAAATTTGAACTACATCTACATGCAACGCCTAACCATAGCGGTTTTAAAAATCATATTAGTGTACTTGTGTGCGAGTTAATTCCATGTGCAGTAAATTAGAAGGAATTTTCAAACATATTGGTCTCACGGCATGGACACATGCATGGAGTGCCATGGCATTTTAATTCCAAAAAATTAAAAAATGATTAGAAAAACATGAAACCTTGCTTGATGTAATGTCATGCCACCTAAATGATGTGGTAAAAAATTGGCCTGTTTGACAGAAGTTTGGAGACACCCTCACAAACCTGAGCAACTCACTAGAAGGCTTGTGGTTCCGACAGGGAACAATGAATGTTTGATGACGAACGGGAGATATCTTCCTCTTACAGCCTTCAATTTTTTTTACAATTAACGTGCACTAATACAACTTTCATGTGAAAATTTGGAAAATTTCAGGGGTCATTTGACCTTTTAAAGACATTTATGTGATTTTCTATCCATTTAATGATCGTAATTCAAATTTGAACTACATCTACATGCAATGGCTAACCATAACAGTTTGAAAAGTCATATTTTTGTACTTGTGTGCGAGTTAATTCCATGTGCAGTAAATTAGAAGGAATTTTCAAACATATTGGTGTTACGGCATGGGAACATGCATGGAGTGCCATGGCATTTTAATTCCAAAAATTTAAAAATGATCAAAAAAACCATGAAACCTTGCTTGATGTAATGTCATGCCACCAAGATGATATGGTAAAAAATTGGCCTATTTGACGAAAGTTTGGACACACCCTCACAAACCAGAGCAAGTCACTAGAAGGCTCGTGGTTCCAAGAGGGAATAATGCATGTTTGATGACGAATAGGAGATAGCTTCCTCTTTGGCCTTGAAATTTTTTCTATGTTTAACGTGCACTACTACAACTGCCATGTGAAAATTTGGAAAATTCTAGGGGACATTTGACCTTTTAAAGACATTTAAGTGATTTTATAGCCATTTAATGACCGTAATTCAAATTTGAACTACATCTACATGTAATGTCTAACCATAACGGTTTAAAAAATTATATTTTTGTGTACTTGTGTGTGAGTTAAAAAATCATCAGATGATGCAAATATCTGGTGTTCAAAAAAGAAAATGTAAAGATCTGGCAACACAACCGGCCCCCACATGATTGGCACTCTATCTCGTGACTCGAGGTTTGGTAGGTGAGTGGCGGGGTTCATTAATCAGACATGGTTCTGTATTGGAAACCATTAGCTATTATGTTCACACATGGATTTTGCCGCGGGAATCATGTGTAAATGAAAGTGCTAGTGATCAACTAGAGGGGGGGTGAATAGGCGATTTTTATGAAAGTCTTCAAAACATGTAAGTTTCGAAGACAAACGATAGAAAAAAACCTATTACCATGCAGCGGAAGGTAGACTACACTAGGCAAACCATAGTCAAGTATTGAATGAAGTGAAAGCACAATGACTAATAGCAGCTAGGCAGTAAGGATCAGGTAGGAGGATATTGTGAAGCCAATCAGAACAAGTAATCACTTAGTGAAGCCAAATGTTGTTGCAATCGTACAATGACTTCACAAGGACCAACAGTAAGTAAAGGGAAGGGAAGGAGGAAACCAGTGACTCGTTGAAGACAATGATTTGTTAGACCAGTTCCAATTGCTGTGACAACTGTACGTCTGGTTAGGGAGGCTGAGATTCAACGCAGAAGACCTCGTCCTCACCTTATTCCCCTTGAGCTAAGGACACCCAGTCCTCGCCCAATCACTCTGGTAAGTCTTCAAGGTAGACTTCCAAACCTTCACAGACTTCGTTCACCGGCGATCCACAATGACTCTTGGATGCTCAGAACGCGACGCCTAACCGACTGGAGGATTCACAGTCCTCAAGTGTAATAAGTCTTCAGATCACACAGACAGGAAGACATAAGTGATGCCTAACACTCTTTGGCTCTGGGTGGTTAGGGCTTTATCCTCTCAAGGAATTCTCTCTCAAAGGCTTCGAGGTGGGTTGCTCTCAAACGACAAAAGCCATGCTTTAACTCTGAGCAGCCAACCGTTTATGGTTGTAGGGGGTGGGCTATTTATAGCCACTAGGCAACCCGACCTGATTTGTCCGAAATGACCCTAGGTCACTAAGGAACTGACACATGTTCCAACAGTCAGATTTCAAACACACACAACAACTTTACTTGGGCTACAAGCAAAGCTGACTTATCCAACTCTGGACAAGATTTGCTCTCATAGTCTTCACTCGAAGATATAGGATTTTGGTTAAGCATCACTTCAGTCATTCTGACTGGTTCTCTTGGACCCGACTTAACAGTATGATGGTTCCTATGACTCAACAAAGAAAAACACAGAACGACGAAACTACTAAGTCTTCGCGCTCCATAGTCTTCACGTGATGTCTTCTCTTGTCATAGTCTTCAATGTGAATGTCTTCACATACCACCTTTTACTTCAATGTCTTCATACATTTTTAGGGGTCATCTCTGGTAGGAAAACCGAATCAATGAGGGACTTCTACCTATGTTATCCTGCAATTCTCACAAACACATTAGTCCCTCAACTAGGTTTGTCGTCAATACTCCAAAACCAACTAGGGGTGGCACTAGATGCACTTACAATCTCTCCCTTTTTGGTGATTGATGACAAACTAGTTGAAGTTTTCAATGGGGAATATAATATGTGAAATTGTAAAGGATAGGGAATTGTCTTCATAAGTTGCAAGGGCTCCCCCTGAAGATATGCATATAAGTAATTTGCTTTTGGAATGCAAATGCACATGGCAGGTTGTAATTGTGGAGATCCTCTTCAACTTATGATGACAATTCATCATGCATGAAAAGTATGTGAAGATAATGACATGCATAATGAAAAATGGACGTCTGCAAAATGATCTAAGTGCGGAATTTATCGTCGCACATGCGGAATTTATCATCGCATCACAGAATAGAAAATAAGTAGCAGACGACCATCGAGTTTAAGT
This sequence comes from Triticum dicoccoides, assembly GCF_002162155.2. Taxonomy (NCBI): domain Eukaryota; kingdom Viridiplantae; phylum Streptophyta; class Magnoliopsida; order Poales; family Poaceae; genus Triticum; species Triticum dicoccoides. Next base: position 460,307,222 of record NC_041382.1, on the reverse strand, counting down.
GTTACAACTCAAAGAACCAAATGTATCAAAACAAGAGTTGTAAACACTAGGCAAAACATAAAGCAACCGCCCATATGGACCCGCTTGAAGACAATCAAACTCATATTCTTCTCCCCCTTTTGTCAGTAAGGACCAAAAAGGTTTGAAGACATAGAGCATCTACTCGTTCCCATGAGGAGTAGGTGAAGCAGCAAGGTCGTCGGTGTTGTTCGGCGGTGCAGACGAACTCGGGGCAGTGTCGATGCGTGCAGAAGTAGGGGGCGGTGAAGTGGCATCGTCTTCGTCCTCGATCACTCTGGCATTCACAGTTGTCGCAGAGGAAGAGAACTCAGAGTCTTCAAGAGACGGAGTTCGTCACATCACAGTCCTTCTTGGAGGTGTAGAGTCAAACTTGAAACGTTCAGAGAAGCCATCCTCTTGAAGATCATCTTCAGAACACATAAGCGTCAGCCCTTTCCATGTACGCCGACTTCATGGGCAACAAAGGCATTCTTGGTGGCAAGATTGCGAATGCGGTTGACATCCACCAAGAGGCTTTGCATTTGGAGCTTCAGCCAGTCATGATGCCTATCCTGTTTCTGATGAAGGGCAACCAGAAGCTCTCGGTCATTGAGAACACGAGATTGCTTCTTGGGCCGTTGGGCAATGGTGCTTTCAGTGGCTTCAGTGAAGGCACGATGAGGTGCACGTGTAGTACCAGCCAAAGGATAAACATGAGTGACTGCTTCAACTCCTTTAATGTTTTGAGAGAAGCTTTGATGCTCAGCATTCTGAAGACTAAGAGGCTCCTTGGCAGGCTCTAGATAGATGGCTTCAATGGACATATCCACGCCAGGCAGAAAGATCCGATGATTGCGAGTAGAGGGCTGATATGAGACAACTGAGTGTAGTTTGATCAGCCGCATTGTCCATGGAGCGTAAAACTTCAAGCCAAAAAGATCAGATCCTGATGCAGCAAGTTGGTGGATGAAGAAGTCTTGTGCATTGAAGCATTTGCCATGAAGAATATAAAAGACCAAAGTCTTCATTGCACCTTCCAGCTTTGCACGTGGAGAATGTCCTTTGATGGGCCAGAGAGTTCGCCTGATAATGTGATATATAGTGCGTGGCAAATACTCAAGGTCTTCAACAAAGAACTCCTTAGGATATGCAGCATCTGGAGGCAAAGGCTTCATCATGCTAAGCATCTGACTCATGTTTGGTTCAGGCTTCTGAAAGATGCTCTCCGTGGCTGCACTATGAAGCTGACAACCAGGTTCATAAAGATCTCCAGGAGTGGGCAGACCAGTGAGCTCAATGATATCAAAGGCTTTGGCTTCGTGATGAACATTGCCGGTCATCCACTCAAGGACCCAAGTCTTCGGATCTCTATTGTAGCCACGAATGTGAAGAGTGGCATAGAATTGGAGTAGCAATTCTTTGTTCCAGTGCTCTTGGTCGGTGACGAACGACAACAATCCAGACTCTTTGAAGCAATCCTGAGCTTCTTCCAAGCAAGGCAGACCAGTTATGGCTTCAGTATCAAGACGCATATGAGGGAAAATGCGACCTTGATTGTACAGAATGCATGAGTAATAACTTCGCTGCGGATAGCTCCAGAACCGATCAGAAGATATTCTTTCCCTTGAGTAGGGGTTCTTGGCGCTATTGAAGAAGGTGTTGTCTGCTTTGAAGCCGTTGACATTAAAGGACCCGGGTGCTGATGCAGGACCTGGAAACCTGGGCAACCTTGGCATTGGCTTCTGTACCTGAGGTCTGTGCTCAATGTGATAGTCAAACTGAGGACCAGCAGCAGGCACAGGAACACGAGCAGTTGCATCATTGGCTTCATTGGCTTCTGGCACATTGGTTGCTGCAGGCTCCACATTTGCTTCAGCCATGACAACATCATTGGCTTCATTTGTGTTGGTGGTGGCAGCCTCGAGATTCTCAACCTCCACTTGATGAGCTGGAGGGTCGGGCACAGACACGTTCTCCTCGAGAACAACTTCTTCAGTAATGGGGGGAGTAGGGACACGTTCTTCTTCTTGTGTGTCGTCGGCTGATGCAGCCGGAATGTCTTCAGCAGCTTTAGCCTAAGACTCGGAGACATTCACAGTAGGAGTGGCATCTGGAAACACTTGACGTGTAACAGATTGGTGGGGCACTTCTCCTTCTGGAACACTCGAAAGAGGGACTTGAGACCTTGGTCCTTTGCGAAGCCTACGTAAGGCTAGCGACGCCGTTGGAGATGGAGTTGGCTAGGCCTCAAAGTCATCATCTTCTTCTTGCCGGGGTGGTGTAACTTGTTGTTGTTGTGGGTGATCAACCCATGATGCATCCTGTGCAATTGGCGTCATAGGACGACCAATGCTGATGAGTTTACCAGTTGGTGCTCGATCTGAGGAAGAACTACATCATCTTCAACATGGTCATGGTGACCAATGTCTTCAGCAGCGGTGGGATCAGCTGCTGGAATGTCTTCAGCTTCATGAGCCTCTGTGGAAGCAGGCTCATGGACAATCAGTTGGTGCTCTTGTTGTGCAGATGCAGGGCGAACCATTGAGATAGGTTCAACAACTAAGGGCTCTATGGGAGCAGCCCGATCCTTCTTGGTTTTGCGCTTCTTCTTGGAGGGAGCAGCATCAGAGGCTTCAGGATGTTTTCTCTTTCTGGCTTCAGCCTCAGCATTCCTCGTCTTCTTTAGTTCTGAAGCGGTTGACCTGACCTTTGGCTTCGAGCCGGTCATGCTGGCTGGGAAGACAATGGGATGTGCTTCCTGCCTTGGGGCTTCGGGTTCGGCCACAGCTTGCTTCTTCTTCTTCTTTGCATCCATCCTGGGATCGATGCCAGGACGACCAAGAGCCTTGCGCTTCTTAGCCTCATTGTAGGCTTGCACACACTTGTCAGCCAGGCTCTTCATGCACTCACGAGAACCTTGAGCTTCTTCATGCTTCTTGAGAAAGGCTTCTTTGAGCTCGTGCAACATGATCTTGAAATTTTTGACCTCTTGCACGCTGAGCTTGGCCATGTGCTTCTTGAACTGAGCTTTCTCAAAGTTGATCTTTTGCTTTAGTTCAACGATGCGCTGAGCTAGAGCTAGCTCTGAAGCAATGGCGCCATGGAAGGCGACACTGAGGCCAATTGGAAGTTGCAGATCTTCAAAGCTGAGGTTGGGCGTGTCAAACCACTCATCAATGAAGTTGTGGATGATTGCCACGTCAAAGAGAGGCAAATCATTGAAGATTTCGGTTTCTTCTTTGCTGTTGATCAGTTGCTCAAGAGCGTCATCTGCAAGATCTTCATCGCTGGACAGATCAATGGTGTCATTGCACAGAATAGCAACAGTAGTCAGTTCTTGGCTGGTGTGTTGCAAAGGCATCTTGACTCTCAAGGGCTTGGAGATGCGTGACAAATCTTCAAACTGCACACTGTCTTCAGGAGGTGCAGTAGCCAGTGGCTTCGCCCGTGAGATTTTTGGTGCTGAGGCAGGCATTGAAGCTTTAGGCTTCTTCAGTTTCTGTGGCTTCAGCGGTGCAGGCGCTTCATTAGATTCTGCATCATCTGCAGGCTCATCCATGGCTGTCCCTTGAACCATGATATGAGTGATGAGACCTTCCAGGTTGTAGAAGGGCCCAACAAGATTGGGTTCAGCTTCGCGGGTGCCGTCGGCACGGGGAGCAGAAGGGCCAGGGTTGAAGTCTAGTCCCAATGACTTCTTGTTTTGCTTAGACGAATTCTTGGCAAATTGGAAGTTGCATTTGAATAGATTGTCGTCACGACACCATAGCAATGACGATGGGTGAGCATCCGCAAGCTGTGGTCCACGGACCATGCAGGGATAGAAGCCTTGTTCAATGGCTTCATCTCTAGACCTGGGTTGAAGATTTCTGTATAGGATGTATCCCCAAGGTCGCTTGATGGCATTTTTCTTAGCATATTCCTGGGTCACAAACCGGTACTTGAACCATTGTTCTGCCCAATATCTTCGAATCCATTGGATTCGGGTCTTGCGCTGATTGTAATCCTCTTCAGGATCTGTCTTGTAAAGCTCTGAGAGGTCATTAGGCAAATCTCTTGACGTTCCCCAACGACACTGTCTGCCACCCTTCCTTACTGATTTCTCTGCAGCCATGAACTTGAAACTGAATGGCTTCAACATGTTCAAAGGCTTCAAAGGCTTTCGCTTGCTGGACAAACATGAACTGGCTTCGGGAGAATTTATATGATGCTGTAAGAATTCTGCAAATGAATGCAGACTATGAGAACCAAGGGATTCTCCTACGGACATGTACCTGTGACAGCATTAAGGTGCGAGGGAAGGGGAAGAGGTCATATGCATTCTCAGAAGATTTTGAAGATAAATCAGTTTAGAAGACATTAACCTCAACGTGCGAAGACATTCACTCATAGATAAAGAGTTGGTTCCAGATTTGTACGAATCCATGGACCAATACAAGTGAGGAATCTAACTACTTTGTGAAGCATAAGTGAACATACTAGGCATATTATGAGATGCAGTATGAAATAGATCTAACTTGTGTGAATAGAAACTTCTTGTGGCAGAAAGTGATGAATCTATAGGATCAAAGGGGCCGTAAAAAGGAAGTTTTATTTACCACATGAAGAACTGCTAGACGGAGAGGGAGATGAGGCCGAGCAGTTCGATCGTCCGTGCCCTAACTTGGCGACGGAGGACACCTACGGTGATGGCGGAGAAGACGATGTCCGTGGCCGGCGTGAAGACAGCGTCGGAGAGGTCGCGACAGCTAAGAGCTTCGTCGCCGGCATCATCGAGGGCTAGCGGTGGCGCTAGGGTTTGTGCGAGAGTGGAAGAAAGGATAATGACTATGGTGAGACGTGTATTTATAGGGACAGGGACGACACAGTGTTATTACACAGGTGCCCCTAGCGATTCACATCTGAAGGACATGTGGCCATCATGCAACATATCGGAGGTTGTTCCACGTTCCCACGCATGCCTGGATTGTCGGGTGGTCATTCCCACTTCTCCGGGTTTCAGGTGAAAGCGGACTTAATGTTTGTCTCTGTATCTTCTGCTGACAAGGACGCAGAGAAGACATTCGACAGTTTCAAGAGAATGCATATGATTTGGAGAGATAGAGTTTGAGATAGAAAGCATAGAGAGGTTAGGGTCCGATCACATTCACTTAGTTCAAAAGATTCAACAAGAAGACATAACTATAAGTGAATGCTATAGAGGACAGAACACTAGTATATATATATATATATATATATATATATATATATATATATATATATATATATATATATATATATATAATCAACATAGTGAAGATAATCATGAAGACAGGTTGAGATTGAAGCCAGACCAAATGTGAAGACATAGCAAATGCAACGCATGGGTGAAACACTTCAAATAGAAGAATTTTGTGGTGGCGTTACCCACCGTATAGGAAGTATTAGACCCAGACACGGCGCATAATTATCGTGGCGCTCTGAAGTCAAATTCCACATTAATGTATTCACACTTAGAATGTATGTCTTCATTGATTAAAGATATACTTTACTTCGTGTGTTGCACATCTAAGTCATCAATATGCATAAGTGTTAGGATGTGTGCCTGATCACAGGACATTTGAGGATTCCAAGATATTTATCTCACACCGTAACTTGCAAAATCTCTTCTCATCCAAGGGATTGGTGAAGATATCTGCCAATTGCTCTTCAGTGTTGACGTGTATGATATCAATATCTTCCTTCACAACATGATGTCTGAGAAAGTGATGACGAATTTCAATGTGCTTTGTCTTTGAGTGCTGAACTGGGTTGTTGGCAATCTTGATGGCGCTTTCGTTGTCGCAGTAGAGTGGCACTTGCTTCAGATGAATGCCATAGTCTTCGAGTGTTTGCTTCATCCACAGAAGCTGAGCGCAGCAAGATCCAGGCAATGTATTCAGATTCAGTAGTGGAGAGAGATACACAGTTTTGCTTCTTTTAAGACCAACATACAAGTGATTGTCCCAGAAAATGACATGTGCCTGATGTAGACTTGCGATCCACCTTGTCACCAGCATAATCAACATCAGAGAATCCAACCAGATCAAACTCTGGGCCCTTTGGATACCATAATCCTAGTGTTGGGGTGTAAGCCAAATATCGAAGAATTCGCTTCACAGCTAAGTGATGTGATTCCTTTGATGCCGCTTGGAATCGAGCACACATGCAAACACTAAGCATAATATCTGGCCTAGATGCACATAGATAAAGTAAAGAACCAATCATGGAGCGGTATACCTTTTGATCGAACTCTTTACCATTGTCGTTGGGACCCAGATGATGTTTGGCTGGCATTGGTGTCGTGAAGCCTTTGCAGTCTTGCATACCAAATTTCTTCAGGCAATCTTTGAGGTACTTCTCTTGAGATATGAAGATGCCGTTGCGTTGCTGACGTATTTGAAGACCAAGGAAGAACTTCAGATCACCCATCATGGACATCTGATATTGCTCTTGCATCATATATCCAAACTCTTCACTATATTTCTGATTGGTGCAGCCAAAGATAATGTCATCCACATATATTTGGCAGACAAATAGTTCACCATCATATGTCTTCGTGAAGAGAGTGGGATCGAGGGAACCAGGTTTGAAGCCTTTGCTCTTCAAGAAGTATTTGAGTGTGTCATACCAAGCCCGAGGGGCTTGTTTGAGGCCATACAGTGCCTTGTTGAGCTTGTACACCATGTCAGGATGTTTTGGATCTTCAAAGCCAGGCGGTTGTGCAACATACACTTCTTCTTCAATCTTGCCATTGAGAAAAACGCTCTTCACATCCATTTGATATATAAGTATGTTATGATGATTTGCATAGGCCAGCAGTATGCATATGGCTTAAAGTCTAGCCACAGGAGCAAATGTTTCATCGAAGTCAATCCCTTCAACTTGAGTGTACCCTTGAGCAATGAGACGAGCTTTGTTTCTAACAACTTGACCATGCTCATCTTGCTTGTTGCGATATATCCATTTGGTGCCTATTATATTGTGCTTGCGAGGATCAGGACGCTTAACCAGTTCCCATACATTATTCAGCTCAAACTGTTGAAGCTCTTCTTGCATAGCTTGAATCCATTCAGGTTCCATGAAGGCTTCTTCAACTTTCTTGGGTTCAGATATTGAGACAAATGCGAAGTGCCCACAGAAATTTGCCAGCTGTGTTGCCCTTGAACGAGTGAGTGGACCTGGTGCATTGATGCTATCAATTATTCTCTCAATCTGTACTTCATTTGCAACACGAGGATGTACATGATGAAGATTTGGCTCTTGCTGATCATTGTCATCATTAGAGGGATTGTCTTCAGGCTGAGCATTGTCTTCAGGTTGATCAGGTGTGGAGATGATAAGTTCCTCTTCAGGTTGAGCTTCAGACGGTATGATTTCTCCAGTTCCCATAAGTTTGATTGATTCACTGGATGGAACTTCATCTAGCACATTTGGCAGGTGCTCTCTTTGTGAGCCGTTCGTCTCATCAAACTGCACATCCACTGTTTCAACCACTTTATAGTGAAAAAGGTTGAAGACTCTGTAGGAGTGCGAATCCTTTCCATATCCAAGCATAAAACCCTCATGTGCTTTTGTTGCAAATTTTGAAGTGTGATGTGGGTCCTTGATCCAGCACCTGGCGCCAAATACTCTGAAGTAACTGACATTTGGCTTCTTGCCAGTAAGGAGCTCATAGGATATCTTGTTCAGAAGCTTGTGAAGATAAACACGGTTGATGATATGACATGCAGTATCAATGGCTTCCGGCCAGAATTTTCTTGGAGTCTTGTATTCATCAAGCATTGTCCGGGCCATCTCAATAAGTGTTCTGTTCTTGCGTTCGACGACGCCATTCTGCTGTGGCGTGTACGGAGATGAGAATTCATGTGTGATGCCTAAGGTATCAAGATATGTATCTAGGCTAGTGTCTTGAATTCGGTGCCATTGTCACTTCTGATGTGCTTTATCTTGGCGCCATAGTTGTTCATTGCTCGACTGGCGAAGCGTCTGAAGACATCCTGCACTTCAGTCTTGTAGAGGATTATATGCACCCAAGTATGTCTTGAATAATCATCAACAATGACAAAGCCATAGAGATAAGCAGTAGTAGTAAGAGTTGAGTAATGATTGGGACCGAAAAGATCCATGTGGAGCAGTTCGAAGGGTTGAGTCGTTGTCATGATTGTCTTCGAGGGATGCTTGGCCCTCGTCATCTTTCCTGCTTCACAGGCACCACATAAGTGATCCTTCTTGAACTTGACGCCCTCGATGCCTATGACATGCTTCTTCCTTTCAAGGGTGTGGAGGTTCCTCATGCCAGCATGCCCTAGCCTTCGATGCCAGAGCCAGCATTCAGAAGCTTTTGCTAGAAGACATACTGCAAGTTGTGGTCCTGCTGAGAAATCTACCACGTACAAATCATCTTTCCGATACCCTTCAAACACTAGAGACTTGTCAGATTCCATTAGTACAAGGCAACGATATTTTCCAAACATCACAATCATGTTTAAATCGCAAAGCATTGAGACAGACATTAAGTTGAAACCAAGGGATTCAACAAACATGACTTTATCCATGTGTTGATCCTTTGAGATTGCAACTCTACCTAGACCCAATACCTTGCTTTTACCAGTGTCAGCAAATGTGCTGTGACTTTTGTCAGATGGACGTAAAGTTGAGTCCATGAGAAGGCTTCGCTTGCCAGTCATGTGATTTGTACACCCACTATCAATAATCCATTCTGAAGTAGCTGGTGTCGTACCCTACAGTGCAGTTAGGGGGATAGGCTTCACGAAGAGAATTGTGAAGCAAAAACATTTGACGAACCAGTGGATTATTGAAGCTTAGATCGAGATTAGGACTAATAGGGCAAGTAGCAAGCGATTCAGGAACAAAGTACATAATAAGACCATTTGGGCATTTGATCTTGCGCCCTACAAGATGTTTAAGGTCCCCAACAATAGTGTTAGACGATTTTGGTTTTCGGCTGGAGACCTTTCCCTGCAAAAGAGAGTTAAGCTTTCTTAGCTACCCACATCTTCAAGGGTGGCGTCGAAGCAATGAGTCTAAGTGCAGCATCTGAGAACTTTGGCTTTGGAGCCCTAGCAAAAAGTCTTGCAGGTGGACAATAGTACTCATAGGAATAAGCAGAATAGTTCTTGGTCTTATGAACATGGCGGTTTGATGAAACACGCTCATATTCACAGGCCTGAGTATGGTTTCCATGCAAAACATTTGCGTTAGTGCGACTCAAGTGAGTCCTCTGTCTGTATGAAGCCTTTGGACCGTATGAAGCCTGTGGTCTGGGGTTTGTCTTCTTCACCTCTGGTGTCATGATGACATTCAAAGGAAGATTCTCCAAACACCTTTTCGGCACCCAGATCTTCTTCATAGGCGGTCCATTCCTGCAGTTAGTACCAATATACCTAGCAAACACTTCACCATTCTGATTCTTAAACAATTTATAGTTTGCATCAAAGGATTCATCAATAACAATGGGATTAGCACAAGTGAAGCCAGATAGGGTGGATGGATCCGCTGAAGGTTCCTTTGCAGCAACCCATGTGGTTTTGGGGTACTGCTCAGGTTTCCAGTAAGAGCCATCAACATTCATTTTCCTTTCGAACCCAACACCCTCTTTCCTAGGGTTTCGGTTCAGGATCTGCCTTTTGAGGACATCACATAGTGTCTGATGCCCTTTGAGACTTTTGTACATCCCTGTTTCAAGCAATGTCTTCAACCTAGCATTCTCATCAGCAATAGCAGTGGTATCCTCAGCAGAGGGGTTAGTTACCACATCAACAGTTGAAGATATTGCAATAGTAGTAGCAGTAGAACATTCAGCAACAGAAGTAGCGTTATCATGCTCAATGCATTTAAGACATGGTGGTTCAAATCCTTCCTGACCTGAACTGATCTGTTCGGCGCGAAGTGACTCGTTTTCCTTTTGAAGATCTTCATGAGCTGCTCTCAATTTCTCAAGATCTTGCTTCCTTTGAAGATAATCATAGGAAAGCCTTTCATGAGTTATTGAGAGTGTTTCATGACGACTTTCAAGTTCCTCATGCTTAACGGGAAGATTTTTTATGTCTTCAATTAAGGACCGAGATCGAGTCATTTCCGCGTCTAACAGATCATAGCTTTTGTCTAACAGTTTTTGAATGTGTTCCATAGCTTTCTGTTGTTCAGTTGCAATTTTAGCAAGTGTTTTGTAGCTGGGTTTGGAACCACAATCAGAGTCATCGTCACTAGATGTTTGATAGTGAGTAGTGCGTGTGTCACTACAAGGATACTCTCTGTAAAGCAACACAAATTCTATAACGTTTTGACTATACGTTGTAAAAAATTTCATAGATACGCATATAAGCGATGCAGCATATGCGATGTAGAGTTGCAGCTCACATCCCCGCAAAAAAAATAGTTGCAGCTCATTATCGTGGTACAATTGAGAAAAAAACTGAAGAAAGGAGAGAGAGAGAAAGAGAAGCGCGAGAAACAGAGCCCTCGCCCTTATCTCTCCTAAACCGCCGCCGCCAACACTTTATCTTCCTATGCTAAAAAAACACTTTGTCTTCCTCCTCCGATCCACCACACCGCCGGCCCTCCCCCTCCCCTCCTCCTACCTGGCAGCCCCGGAGGCTGCCGGATCCACATCATCCCTACCCACCCATCACTCTCGCGACCCATCTCTCTCTTCACGCGGATCCTCGCTGCTCAACCTGCGGCTGATTCAAGCGATGTCCGGCGAATCTCGCCACCGCGAAGCACAGCCCCAGGTCCCCTCGCATTGCGTTGCCCTCCCATCCGGCTAGATCCGGCCCTCGCAGCCACCAAAGCCTACCTGCGACCCTCCCCCATAGCTAGGGTTCGTGCGTCGGCTCCGGCGCTGTTGGCCATGTCGTCCTCCTCTTGTTCGGTGAGTGCACCCCCTCCCCTGGTTTCATCATTTATCTCCCTCTTTCTCTAACCTCTGCTCTTTTCTTCTCCTGTAGACGTGCAACCAACTGGCTGTATATCCCTTCTCTACAGGGAAAACCAATCCCAAGTGAAAACCAATCCTAACCATAGGTGCTGCCCACGACATGGGTGACATGATGGAAGTAACCAAGTCCTCCATTGTCCAGTCATGGCGCGACTCAGTTCCTGTCTTCAGGTTTGGCCCCGTTAGATCAGGTAAGATGCTCATGTCCCCATTGAAGAAAAATAAACATATATATGTGTAAAATCCTCTTATCAATTTAACCATTAGATTTTTTATTTTCTACACTGAAAAATAGTGCTGCTTTGTGGAATTTCTTCATCTTATAATGTTCTCCCATGTAATTTGAACAAATGAAGCATAAATATACTATTTCTGTTGTACATCTTAACTAAGTATACGATGGCTTGCTGTGCACATGCTACAGCCACGATATGTATATGGTTAGTTATTGATTTATATTTTGAAGATTCTGCTCTTGTTTCCCTTCCGAAATAAAAGTTAATCTTCAAGTTTTCTTAGTCACACATATGATTATTATGTACGACTATAGCATCAGCAAGGTGTTTTTAATTATTACCAAGTGATGAATATTTGAACCACTATTTGGCGGTAATTTAGATGCTTTCCCTTGCTTTCCAAAAATAATATAGGTACTTCTGTTACAGCTCGGAGCTGATGTAGTGTTATCTCAGTACAGTGTCCAATATAAATTCTGTTCTGTATTCATATGCACTTCTAGTCAAAATAATCACAGTTGTATTATCTTTTTGTCAACATGGTATCTCGATGTATCCTTCAAAAATCATGAATAATATTTAAATATTAGAAGTTTGCCTTTTCAACTAAAAAGGATATCGTTATTGTGGTTAACATGAGTTCAGGACACAGTGCTTCTATAGATGTATTTCTTCGGATACTATTCTCCACTAAAAGTCAGGAACGACTTCTATTCTTCCTATTACATGTTTAAAATCTGGAAAGAACTAATGGTTTAGTTCTGCAAATTCTATACGGAAAGGGAAAGAACAAACTAGATATAAGGATAACCTTGATGAACTATTATTTTTTAATACTATCATCTTGTACTCATGAAATACACTACAAGGAAATAATCACCTACAAGTTGTCCCTATATAAGGTACTCTTTTGGCCATTCCACTACAAATTAGTTACTCTTTCAGCAATTTCAATACAAATTAGTGTATTTTGCCCATTATTATGTACCTAGAACAGTATACATCGTATCGATTATCAACCATCCATTTCTGGGTCTAGAGTTTGAACCATCTCTTTTTGTTCATTGTCCCAAAAAATATTTACTTATCGTTGAACAATAACGTAATGACTGCCATAGTAAGAATTTGAACAACAGTGTGCATGTTCTTGATGATGATCCCATGATAAGTTAGCATTATCGTTTTTGAATTGGCAGGTAAGGTCCTACCGATGACAATATTTGTCTTTGTTGTATTTTTGTTCCTCTCACGGGACATCATACCAGAGTGGAAACCGAACTAAAGGTACAAGGCATGGCCAGGTAGACAACCTACTTCTTTTTTCTTGGTTGGGTTTCAGAAACTGCGGGCCTATATTGTGTGCAGCATGTATTAATTCCACTATTAAGTTTCACATGAAAGAATCTTAGTATAAGTAAACTCAACTAGGTATTCCAACATGATGTAGGTGGGCGCCATGGAGCAAGTCGAGTTCGTGGAGCAAGTCATGGACGATGCCATCGAAGGTAAACTCTCTCCCTCTCCTTACCATGCTACTGCTTGTTTTGTCAATGGCCATTGAGCTGTGCTAGGTTTTGTGTGCTGCTGTCGACGCACATTCATAAGATTTGGGGATGTAGGTTTCAGTGGATTTATTTAGAAATAAATAGATCTGTTGGTTTCACAGAAAACAGTTTTATTGTAGATGTAAAGAATTAGCAATGGATCTCTAGGCTGGTGATGACCATGTAAATTCATTTCAGTGGATTTGGGGCTGTAGGTTTGTTTCAAAGCGTGGTGAGCACTTATAGGTTTCCCTATTTCCTGTTGGATGACTGAAACCAACTAGAACTAGATGTTTTGGTTCAGTTTCAGATGACAAACCATTTTGGTCCAGTTTGCTAACCAAGTGGAGAAGAAAAGAGAAGTGGTACTGTCAATCACATTGCCCTATGCACATCAGCACTTAGGCTAATGTCCATATAATTTTACTTCGCCATGTTTTCTGCAGGTTGTGTCGTATATTGTGGCGTCTGGATTAGTCATCAAGGACAACTAACACTCATGCTGGTATATTCTCATAATCATATACGAATTTGTGTTCAAATTGTAGTGCTCTCTTGTTTATTTGTTTCTTCTTATTTGCTATTAGCTGTCCAGACCAAAAAAATGTGCTGATGAGCAGTAAGTGTGCGCAAAGTGGTTCTTCTTAATGCACTGTGTGTTAACGGTTCATTTTGTTATTTTCTTTGTAGATTCAAAAGATACATGGATGATTATATGGGTGCATGGCAAGTACACTTCGATGTGATGATGATGAGGATGATGATGTTCCAGTTCATGATGATGATGATGGATGCTTTCAGTTTTAGTTTAGTTGTAGGGATGTTGTTCCTATTCGATGATGTTCCTCGGTTATGTTTTGTTAAGTATTAGGGATGTTGATGGATGCTTTTAGTTTAAGTTTCTTTGTCGAGAAAATATTTAGATTTGCATCACATTTGGATGCTCTTCCTCCTATAATATCCACTACTGTAATCCAACAATTTTATGCAATATATGATTTCTTCCTCTTGTGAGTATATTTTGTTGTCTTTTCCTAGCTTGATATACATAATTATCACCATTATGTGGAGCATTAATTCAACTGTTGTTATATACATATATAATAATAATATTATTATTCACACTATATATGTACAAACACCTAAAGCGTGGCAAATTATCTATTACCAAACAATGAGATTTGGATTCCGATATATTGAGCACCAATGGATAGAAGTGTTGTATAAGTCTGTTTTATGTGTTGTACTCTTGCAACGACCCCTTTTACCAATGGTAGTATATGCGTTGCATTATGCGCTAGCAACACTGGATAAGGCAACGCATCCCAAACCGTTGGTAAAGACACTATCGACGGATATATGGACTTTTAGATACGGAAAAAATCGTTGCTATAGGTGAGGTCATGTTGTAGTGTGTTTACCTTGGCACCGCGTGCCATGAAGCAGTAGGAAGGAGCGGAGTAGTCCTTGTCATTTGCATCGGTATCGGTGATGAAGTCATTGTCTTTAGTGTTGAAGATGGACATGGCAACGTATGCTGTAGCCAGACTCGGACTCCTCCTCAGACTCCACCTCCGCCTCCTCAGAAGCGGACTCCTCCTCAGAATCCATTTCCTTGCCAACAAATGCACGTGCCTTGCCAGATGAGCTCTTCTTGTGTGATGAAGACTTGGAGGAAGACTTGGAAGAACACTTTGAGTATTTCTTCTTCTTCTTGTCATCAGAGTCATACTCCTTGCTCTTCTTCTTCTTCTTGTTCTCAATGTCCCACTGTGGACACTCAGAGATGTAGTGGCCAGGTTTCTTGCACTTGTGACATGTTCTCTTCTTGTAGTCATGCGCAGAAGCTTCATCATTCCTTGAGCTTGATCATGAAGACTTTCTGAGGCCTTTCTTCTTGGTGAAGTTTGGGAACTTCTTCACAAGCATAGCAAGCTCCTTTCCAATGTCTTCAGGATTATCAGAACTGCTGTCAGATTCTTCTTCCGATGAGGAGACATCCTTTGCCTTCAAGGCACGAGTTCGCCCATAGTTGGGACCGTAGATGTCTCTTTTCTAAGAAAGCTAAAACTCGTGTGTGTTGAGCCTCTCAAGTATGTCAGACGGATCGAGTGTCTTGAAATCAGGACGTTCTTGAATCATCAGGGCTAGGGTGTCAAACGAACTATCAAGTGATCTCAGGAGTGTCTTGAGGACTTCATGCTTGGTGATCTCAGTAGCGCCGAGGGCTTGAAGCTCATTTGTGATGTCAGTGAGTCGATCAAACATGAGCTGGACATTCTCATTATCATTTCTCTTGAAGCGGTTGAAGAGGTTGCGAAGGACACTGATTCTCTGATCTCTCTGGGTTGAGACGCCTTCGTTGACCTTGGAGAGCCAGTCCCAAACTAGCTTAGATGTTTTCAAAGCACTCACGCGGCCATACTGTCCTTTGGTCATATGACCACATATGATATTCTTGGCAGTAGAGTCCAGTTGAACGAACTTCTTGACATCAGCAGCAGTGACACCTTCTCCAGCCTTGGGAACGCCGTTCTTGACGACATACCATAGGTCGACATCAATGGCTTCAAGATGCATGCGCATCTTATTCTTCTAGTAGGATATTCAGTTCCATCAAAGACGGGGCAGGCAGCGGAGACTTTAATTATCTCTGCAGTCGACATAGCTAAAACTCCAGGTGGTTAAACCAAATCACACAGAACAAGGGAGTACCTTGCTCTGATACCAATTGAAAGTGCTAGTGATCGACTAGAGGGGGGTGAATAGGCGATTTTTATGAAAGTCTTCAAAACATGTAAGTTTCGAAGACAAACGATAGAAATAAACCTATTACCATGTAGCGGAAGGTAGACTACACTAGGCAAACCATAGTCAAGTATTGAATGAAGTGAAAGCACAATGACTAATAGCAGCTAGGTAGTAAGGATCAGGTAGGAGGATATTGTGAAGCCAATCAGAACAAGTAATCACTCAGTGAAGCCAAATGGTGTTGCAATCGTACAATGACTTCACAAGGACCAACGGTAAGTAAAGGGAAGGGAAGGACAAAACCAGTGACTCGTTGAAGACAATGATTTGTTGGACCAGTTCCAGTTGCTGTGACAACTGTACGTCTAGTTAGGGAGGCTGAGATTCAACTCAGAAGACCTCGTCTTCACCTTATTCCCCTTGAGCTAAGGACACCCAGTCCTCGCCCAATCACTCTGGTAAGTCTTCAAGGTAGACTTCCAAACCTTCACAGACTTCGTTCACCGACGATCCACAATGACTCTTGGATGCTCAAAACGCGACGCCTAACCGGCTGGAGGATTCACAGTCCTCAAGTGTAATAAGTCTTCAGATCACACAGATAGGAAGACTTAAGTGATGCCTAACACTCTTTGGCTCTGGGTGGTTAGGGCTTTATCCTCTCAAGGAATTCTCTCTCAAAGGCTTCGAGGTGGGTTGCTCTCAAACGACAAAAGCCGTGCTTTAACTCTGAGCAGCCAACTGTTTATGGTTGTAGGGGGTGGGCTATTTATAGCCACTAGGCAACCCGACCTGATTTATCCGAAATGACCATGGTTCATTAAGGAAATGACATGTGTTTCAACGGTCAGATTTCAAACACACACGGCAACTTTACTTGGGCTACAAGCAAAGCTAACTTATCCAACTCTGGACAAGATTTGCTCTCATAGTCTGCACTCAAAGATATAGGATTTTGGTTAAGCATCACTTCAGTCATTCTGACTGGTTCTCTTGGACCCCACTTAACAGTACGGTGGTTCCTATGACTCAACAAAGAAAAACACAGAACGACGAAACTGATAAGTCTTCGCGCTCCATAGTCTTCACGCGATGTCTTCTCTTGTCATAGTCTTCAATGTGAATGTCTTCACATACCACCTTTGACTTCAATTTCTTCATACATTTTTAGGGGTCATCTCTGGTAGGAAAACCGAATCAATGAGGGACTTCTACCTGTGTTATCCTGCATTTCTCACAAACACATTAGTCCCTCAACTAGGTTTGTCGTCAATACTCCAAAACCAACTAGGGGTGGCACTAGATGCACTTACAGTAATTCAAACTACAGTGCTCGTAAATTCCGGCGACCGACATGTCTACTGTTCCCGTCGATCTAGATTCCGGCCGCCAATAAATACTACCTTGCTCATGTCGTCCCGCCAGAATTCTCATCTACATCCTCCCCTCGCTCGCCCTCTCTCTCTCTCTCTCTCTCTCTCTCTCTCTCTCTCTCTCAAATCTCTGCCATGGCACCGCCGGTCTGCCCACGCGCCGACGAGGAGTCGCCGCCCCTCGAGGACCTTCACTCGAATAGCAGCGACGAGGACCCCTACGCGCCGCCGGACAAGGTTGCGCCGGACCCGCCAACTTTGGATTGGTTTTGGGGCCAGTACAATCTTTGTCTGTTGAAGTCGCTGCCGCTGGCTGAGAAAGCCAGGCATGTGGCGTTCAAGAAGGAGATGGCGGAGGAGGAGGCTAGGTACCAGGCGGCCTGTGAAGCCCGTGATGCCACCTGGAAAAAGGAGGCGGCGGAGCTTTGGGGGCGGGTGCATTGTCGTGCGGAGGAGGTGTACGAAGACGGGTACTTTGCGAGGAAGGTCAAAGGCGCTTGACGCCTCATCGCTGCGTGGAGATGGGCTGATAAGCTCCAGCATGCCACCGACGAGGAGCTCCGGTGGGCGCCCAACAAAATGGCAAGATCGTTCACGCTCGTCCGCCAGCAAGAGGAAGTCAAGCGCTGCGAGGCGGAGTACCGCCTCCGCACTGGGAAGACGCCTCGTAGCAGGGAGCTGCTGGCGAGGGTCTGCCAGAGTACTAGCCCAGGAGGGATTATTAGTTTCAGTATTATTCGTTTTCAATTTTATGCATTATACCTAGTAGTTAAGTATCATCGCGTATAAGTGATGATATTATATATATATATATTCTGTGATGAACTAATGAACAATTAATATATATATATATATATATATATATATATATATATTATGAATTCCATTTTCTATTTGTTTTTGTATACTAAATTGAATCTAGCTGTTATCATCCACATATACAAAATGGAAAGCGTATAT
Organism: Triticum dicoccoides; assembly: GCF_002162155.2. Lineage (NCBI taxonomy): Eukaryota > Viridiplantae > Streptophyta > Magnoliopsida > Poales > Poaceae > Triticum > Triticum dicoccoides. The sequence goes on along the minus strand of NC_041382.1, from coordinate 460,289,377 downwards.
ACACACATTGAAACAGAACATATAAGAACGAAAAACAGAGTACACACATTGAAACAGAGCAATAAACAGAGCAATAGTATGATTGCTGTGAATACATAGCTATCCACGTCAAGACGACCCAACAAAATAAAACGCGTCCATGAAACCATGACCAGCAGCCCTTGCCTATGGTAGCTCTTGGCTCTACCTGAACTCGTGCGGGCGTTCGTCCAAGCGGTCGACACGCTCGCGGTACATCTGGAGGGCGATCTCGAGATCCAAGTTGGCTATTTCATCGGAGATCACCAGCTCGAGGATGCGACCGCCATGTTCCTCTACTGCGCCCAGGTGGACACCCAGGCCAAGGAGGCAGTCGAGCCTACCGACCAGCGCGTTGGGATCGAGCGGGCCGCAGACAAGGCGAACGACACGACCCATGCGAATGGCGCGGTGGGCGTCCGGTGCAAGTACGGTGCGGCCAGCCTCTGGTGCAGAGGGCCTCTGCCCACTCCTGACGAGGAATGGGGGCTGATGGGACATGTACCCAGCTACGATGCCCTGTCGACAACAGACAAGCGCCGATGGATACGCTCTTGCCGTGCGGCGCGCCACGCCTCTCGCTCTGCAGCGCTCCAACGGTCTCGCCATGCGGCGAGCCATAGCTATCTGTGCGGACGAGCCTAGCTTGCTCTGCGGCACGCCATCGATCATGTTGTGCAGCGAGCTTCAACGACTCGGCGCTGACATGCCTATCTTGATCCACGACGCTGAAGCGCCATGCACCAAGGGTCTGCTCAACCCTGGCGATGACGCACATCACGACGTCGTCCATCATGTTGCCGGGGAGCGCCACGGCCTCGATGGAGCGTGGCGCCTTCTGGTTTTCCTCGTCGATGAGGTTGATGGCAGAGGTGGTGCTTTGGTGGGTTGGCATGCTTGGAAAAGGTGGATGTGCTATAGGCTGCGCTTGTTGCCTCCGTGCGTCACGGTCTGCCTAGGTTTATGTGCAATATCGCTAGGTGGCGGGAAACAGGTGAGGAAATGGCGGGAAACGGTGGGGTGTTCATAAAACGCCATCAATTAATGGAAACTTAGCATATAAGCAACATCAAGCTAGCACAAGAAGTAGATGATGATGAGATGAACACGGACCACACTAGGGAATCCGTCGGTGATGAATTCACCAATCACAAACGGTTATACACTAGAAAGCGTTTTCCCACAACACACACGGTTTATTCCATCACAAACAGGTCGATGGATCAACTGTATGCCACGTATCGCACATTATCAAAAAGTAATGCAGTAGACCTTCTTTAACATGTGTTACAAAAAACAAGGACCTCGAGGTTAAATTAACTCATGGGATGAGTCATATCAGTCATTTAATTTGACAGATATGACCCATCCTATCAGTTAATTTAACATCAACACAACTTCCCATCCAGTCACCCATCTGATGGCTGCTCCAGCATGAGCGCACTTAACTTGAGAGTTCTCTTACATGAGCTACTGGTGGAACAACTAGTCCTTGTTGATATAGGATGCCTCTTTGCATCCTTATGGCATATCCAGGTGACCACCCGTCCACCAATGGCCAATAGATGTTGTGTTGACAGAGCATATCACATACGTCTTATTAGATGCAATCGTCTGTGCTATTATCAGTCTTCGCCCACATTTCTGATTACAGACCTGTTTTTCACGTATCACACACATCTTGTTATATTGAACCATTTTTGTTCTCTCGTCTCAAAGCAAACAGTTCACCCGAGTGAACCGCATGCCGTATATCGCACACACCTTGATCTGGCTGACCGTTTCTTTTGTGTTGCCTAATCACAAACAGTTTATCCAGGTGAAGCGTATGCTGCATAACGCACACACCTTCATCTGGAAGCCCGTTTCTTTTGTTCCTCCTCATCGCAAATAGTTAATTTAACTAAACCGCATGCCTTGAATCGCACACGCAACTAAAATTTGAACCGTGTTTCATGCATCCGTCATCGCAAACGTTTTGCACCTTTTTTGATGGTTTTTTACACCACTGTTTGCGATTATTGCATGGCACACAGTTTCGTCGAAGGGTCTCTGATTGTAGTGTCACGTTAGCAGCATCCCGCAGCAGTGTATTACAAGGCAAATGGTCACTGGAAGCGGAAGTACCCTAAGTGCTTGGCAGATAAGAAGGCTGGCAACATCAACAAAGGTATACTTGATATACATGTTATTGATGTGTACCTTGCTAGTACTCATAGTAGTGCCTCAGTATTTGATACTGGTTCAGTTGCTCTTGTTTGTAACTCGAAAAATAAACTACGGAGTAAACGGAGACTAGCTAAGAGCGAGGTGACGATGAGTGTTGGAAGTGTCTCCAAGGTTGATATGATCACCATCGGCACACTTGTAATACCTTCGAGATTAGTAATGAACCTAAATAATTGTTATTTGGTGCCTGCGTTGAGCATGAACATTATATCTGGATCTCTTTTATTGCGAGATGATTATTCATTTAAGTTAGACAATAATGGTTTTTCTATTTATATGGATAATATCTTTTATGGTCATGATCCCCCTGTGAATGGTTTATTCTTGTTGAATCTCGATCGTAGTGATACACATATTCATAATATTGATACCAAAAGAAGCAGAGTTAATGATGATAGTACCACATACTTGTGTCACTGCCACTTAGGTCATATTGGTGTAAAGCGCATGAAGAAACTCCATGCTGCTGGACTTTTGGAATCTCTTGATTGTGCATCATTTGAGACATGTTAACCATGCCTCATGGGCTAGATGACTAAAACTCCGTTCTCCGGAACAATGGAGCGAGCTAGTGACCTATTGGAAATTATACATACCGATATATGCGGTCCAATGAGTATTGAAGCACGCAGTGGATATCGTTATTATCTTACCTTCAGAAATGATTTGAGTAGATACAGGTATATTTACTTGATGAAACACAAGTCTGAATTTTTTGAAAAGTTTAAGCAATTTCAGAGTGAAGTTGAAGCTCATCGTGATGAGAAGATAAAATGTCTATGACATGATCATGGAGGTGAATATCTGAGTTACGAGTTTGGTATGTATAAGACAATGTGAAAATTGTTTCACAACTCATGCCACCTGGAACACCGTCATGTAATGGTGTGTTCAAACATTGTAACCGTGCTCTATTATATATGGTGCGTTCTATGATGTCTCTTATCGATTTTCCACTGTAGTTTTGGGGTTTATGCATTAGAGACAATTACATTCACTTTAAATAGGGCACCATCTAAATCCGTTGAGACTACACCGTATGCGTCGTGGTTTGGCAAGAAACCTAAGTTGTCGTTTCTTAAAGTTTGGGGATGCGACGCTTATGTCAAGAGGCTTCAGCCTGATAAGCTCGAACCCAAAGCAGATAAGTGCGTCTTCATAGGATACCCTAAAGAGACCATTGGGTATACCTTCTACCATAGATCTAAAGGCAAGATCTTTGTTGCCAAGAATGGGTCCTTTCCAGAGAAGGAGTTTTTCTCGAAAGAAGTGAGTGGGAGGAAAGTAGAACTTGATGAGGTAATCATACCTTCTCTAAAATTGGACGGTAGCACATCACCTAAAGTAGTTCCCGTGATGCCTACACCAACCGAAGAGGAAGCTAATGTTGATGATCATGAAACTTCAGATCAAGTTATTACTGAACTTTGTACATCGACCAGGGTACGTCCCGCACTAGAGTGGTATGGTAATCCTGTCCTGGAAGTCATGTTGTTAGACAACGGCTAACCTACAAGCTATGAAGAAGCTATGATGAGCCCGAATTCCGAAAAATGGCTAGAGGCCATGAAATCCGAGATAGGATCCACGTATAAGAACAAAGTATGCACTTTGGTGGACTTGCCTGATGATCGACAAGCCATTGAGAATAAATGGATCGTTAAGAAGAAGACATATGCTGATGGTAATGTCGCCATCTATAAAGCTCGACTTGTCGTAAAGGGTTTTCAAAAAATTCAAGGGGTTGACTATGATGAAATTTTCTCACCTATAGCGATGCTTAAGTCTGTTAATTAGGATCATGTTAGCTATTGCCGCATTTTATGAGATCTGGCAAATGGACGTCAAAACGGCATTCCTTAACGGGTTTCTTATGGTAGAGTTGTATATGATGCAACCAGCAGGTTTTGTCAATCCTAAGGATGCTAACAAAGTATGCAAGCTCCATCGGTCCATCTATGGACTGGTGCAAGCATCTCGGAGTTGGAATATGCACTTTGATGAGGTGATCAAAGAGTTATGGGTTTATACAAGTTTGTGGAGAAGCTTGTATTTACAAGAAAGTGAGTGGGAGCTCTATAGCGTTTCTGATAGTATATGTGGAAATGACGTAGAATTTCTGGAAAGTATGAAGGGTTGTTTGAAATGAGTTTTTAAAAGGAAGACCCGGATAAAGTGGCTTACATATTGGGCATCAAGATCTATACAGATAGATCAAGATGCCTGATAAGATATTCACAAAGCACGTACCTTGACAAGATTTTGATGGATTTCAAAATGGATCAGTCAAAGGAGGAGTTCTTTCCTGTAATGTAAAGTGTGAAGTTGAGTAAGAATCAAGACTCGAGCATGGAAGAAGAAATAGAAAGGATGAAAGTCGTCCCATATGCTTCAGCCATAGGCTCTATGATGTATGGCATGCTGATGTATGCCTTGCCATGAGTCTGGCAAGGTGGTACAAAGTGATCCAGGAGTGGATCACTGGGCAGCAGTCAAAATTTTCCTTAGGTACCAAAAGAGGACTAAGGAAATGTTTCTTGGTTAAGGAGGTGATAAAGAGTTCATCATAATGGGTTGCGTCGATGCAAGGTTTGACACCGATCCGGATGACTCTGAGTCGAGAACCAGACACTTATAGTGGAGCAGTAATTTGGAATAGCTCTAAGTGGAGCGTGGTAGTAGCATCTATAGTATGACATAGAGATTTGCAAAGTACACACGGATCTAAATGTTGCAGACCCATTGACTAAAACCTCTCTCACAAGAAAAACATGATCAAACCACAGAACCCATTGGGTGTTGATCACATGGCGATGTGATCTAGATTATTGTCTCTAGTGCAAGTGGGAGACTGTTGGAAATATGCCCTAGAGGCAATAACCAAATGGTTATTATCATATTTCCCATTCATAATAAATGTTTATTATTCATGTTAGAGTTGTATTGACCGGAAACTTAAATACATGTGTGAATACATAAACTATACAGTGTCCCTAGTAAGCCTCTACTAGACTAGCTCCACTACTGGAATCAGGATCTTTGTCGTCAGCCTGATATTTGCCGTCAGCCAGCTGATGGCAAAGAAGGTCTTTGCCATCAGCTTACATAAAACAGACGACAAAGATCATGTTTGCCGTCAGCCATATCTTTGCCGTCAGCTAGTGGACGACATAGAAGCTTTGCTGTTAGCTAGCAGACGACAAAGAAAGAGGGTGACCCACTCACGAGAGCCACCTAACGGCCACTTTCTTTGCATTTTCTAGCCGACGACAAAGCATCTTTGCCGTCAGCTCGCAGACAGCAAAGAAAGTGACCAAACTAATGTCCGTTTGCTATGCTCTTTGCCATCTGCTAGCAGACAGCAAAGAACCGTGCCCTAACTAAAATGCCAACGACACCCTTGCCCCATCTCTCTGTCCCCTCCCTCCCTCCCTCCCGCTCTCTCTCTCCCCTCCCTCTCTCTC
>NC_041382.1:460208044-460283425 GCF_002162155.2 Triticum dicoccoides | reverse complement strand
GTCCCTCCCTCGAGAAGGACGCCCAACCCCCTCTATCTCCGACCCCGACCCCGGCCGTCCCCAACACCAAGGTGTGCCACCCTCCCTCTTCCCTCCCTCTTCTCTCTCTCTGACTGGTCTCTTTGCCGACCGAAGCTACATAGGCGTAGATCGACGAGGAGGAGAAGGCCCCCCTCCTCCACCCGGGCGCTCCGACCCCCTGCTCCACCCGGCCTCCCCGGCGCCCCCTCCTCTAGCTGGCCGCCCCAGTGCCCCTCGAACGCCGGCTTCAGGCTGCTGCAGAAGATGGGATCCAAGTCCGGCAAGGGCCTTGGCAAGAACGAGCAAGGTTACTTTCTTTCCTCTGCTCTCACCTGCTTGTTTACCCTCTCTCTAGGTTCGTACATCACTCGAAAGTAAAGGCATTTGTGGTTGTCCTTGCGTGATGCTAAAAAGGAGCTTTGCTAAGCAGCCGGTTCTCTCCTCTCTTTCTGCCCTCCACAAACTACTTTCCACACTATTCTCAGATGACATTCTTCTAATCACCACATTAGATGCAACCCTAAAAATAAGGCCAGATGACAACATGTTAGAACTTACAACAACGACCACAATCTCCATGAAATCAAACTAATGTTGTCTTTTGAAAAGCAGCCTGCCTAATTCCCCCACCTCACCTTTCTAGCGCTTCTTAGAACACTGATCACCACTACCTAGTTGCGGAAAATCTGCATTCGGTACTACTAGCTTGTTTTGTTCCAAGATCAAGAATCTACGTACTAGTTTGTTTTGGATGTCTACAAGGAAACTAGCTATCAATAGAAATTTATCTATTCTTAACGACAGGGCGGCATAATGCGATAACTTAGCTGTTGGAAAATAAAAAAGCTCTGCTCAAAAGACATGACTAGTTCTTCTCCTAGAAAAAGGGTCAATTAAGAAATGGGCTAGGTAATTAAAGGAGGCTATGAAAGCCATGCGGGCCATGGCTTGTCTAACAAAAAAGCATGTTAGTTTCCTTGGCTGTGGTTTTGATGAATTTTATAAGCTTGTGTTTTTTAAGTTTTGGTTTACGTTTAGTTTACCTTAGGTTTAGTTTAGGTTAAGAAGAAAGATCAAAAAAATAAGAAGATAAGAAGAAGAAGAGGAATAAGAAGAAGTGGAGGAAGAAGAAGCGTATTTTTCTCAAGTGCACTGCTTGTTTTTTAGTTTGTTTGATTTTTTTGTTTTTCAATTTCATTTAGCCGACAAGAGATTGTGTGAAATTGCCATGTTGTAGGTAAACACTGCCACACTTAGAATAAAAATGAGGATAACACACTTGATATAGAACAATTCGTGTAGAAAACTGCCATGGACCACAACGTCAAATCTGCTCTATTCCTGAAATTTTTGCCATGTCACCTAGTACATTTCCGTGTAGTACAATGAGAGTAGTTTCGCAGGGGTTTATGGCTGATTTACAAACTGAACCATATAGGCATGGTGTGGATATATATTCTCTTTCATTTGATGATCAAGAATATATTAAATAACATGCTACTAATAAATATTGTGCTCAGCTCTAGTATGTCAACCTAGAGCCATGTAAAATATGCTTTGGTTTTTAGATTACTATGCTCTGTTTTTCAACATTTTCAGTTTTCTTTCATGTCTAAAGAAATCCCTAGTTTTGAAGGGTGCCAATTGCCATTGCCAACTAACCTACAAAATTAATTAAGTGTTGTTGATGTTGTTGAGCACAAGTGCATTGCTTTTTTTCTCAGTTTTCTTTCATCTCTAAAAACTTGGCTCTATTCCAACTATTGCCAACTAACCTACCAAATTAATTAATTGTAGTTGATTATCTTCTGCTCAAAACTTTTGCTGCTGTAATGTTATATTATAATGTTGTAAGGGTAGTAATTGGTCTCTTCTGCTGCTTATCAGAGATGGGGGGAGGCCGCCACCGCAGGTTGTGCTCTGCCACACCAGAATACGACTTGGAAGGTTTCGAATTCTTCACGATCATACTTGAGAATTCCTCCAGGAGGCAGGTATATAAAATGAGAGATCTCCCCTTCACCCATCTCTTTATCGTAACTCTGCTGTTTGCAACATCACTCATTGGCCCATGTTGCAGAGGCTTCCTAACACTTTTATGGAGATGTTGGACGGCCATCGGCCAAAGAATGTGAAGCCGCGACAGGCCAGCAGCGGGCTTCGCAGGCTTTGGGACGTGGAGGTGGTGATCAGGAACGACCACATGTACCTGTGTCGTGGCTGGGAGCAATTCGTCCGTGCCTACGACCCGCGGCACGGGTACTTCCTTGTCTTCAGGTACGACGGTGACGCCATGCTCACCATGAAGGTGTTCAACATGGCTATGTGCCGCATGCGCTACCAGGACAATGACGATGCCAGTATGCTCTGCCTCTTCTTCCTCTCCATTTGGCCTTGTCTCACACTGATTGTTAAAAAAACTTTGTCGCATTTGGTCAGGCAATCGGAGCAGTATCAGCGGCTCTGGCTACAGAAAAAGCAGCAACGAGTCAGGCTATAGCGAAAGCAGCAGCAAGGATGATCCGGAATGGAGTGGGAAGAAGAGGAGCAGAGTGGGGACGAGGAGGTGCAGCCTATTCTATCTGACGATGACCTCGTGATGGTGGTGGCTGACGATGACCTAGAGATGGTGCTGCCTGAAGATGGCCTCGCGATGGTGGTGGTGCCTGACAATGACCTCACGATGGTGGTGGCACCGACGATCCCACAGCCGGGCGATAGGACCATGCCAATTGTGGTAGAAGAGTACATCCCACTGCCTCGCCGCTCTAAGCGCATCAGGATGATGAAGGAGAAGGAGAAGAAGGAGGAGTGAAGTATGTCAGGTATGTCAGATCTCCAAAATGATCTATACTTAGCTTTGTTTCCTCCGAAATGACCTAAGTTAGCTCTAATATGCTAATTTATCTCTAATATGCTTAGTTACCTAGGTTTGCTCAATAATGACATACACTTAGCTTACGTATGTAAAAATGGCATAATTAGCTTACTTAGGTTTGAAATGGCATAAAGATCTTGGTAACCTCATATATGTCATATAGTTAGCTTATTTTCCTCGAAAATGACATAATAAGCCTAATTAGCTCCAAAATGACCTAAGTTAGCTCTAAAATGTTAAATTAGCTCTAATATGCTTAGTTACCTGGGTTAGCTCAAGAAAGACCTATACTTAGCTTACTTATGTCAAAAATGGCATAATATGCTTAGTTAACTCAAAAATGGCATAATTATCTAGGTTAGCTCCAAAATGACCAATTTTACCTAGGTTAGCTCCAATATGATCCATTTTACCTAGGTTAGCTCCCAAATGACCAAGTTTACCTAGGTTAGCTCCAATATGATCCATTTTACCTAGGTTAGCTCCCAAATGACCAAGTTTACCTAGGTTATCTCTAAAATGACCTACACACTTAGCATTTTTACCTAGCTTAGTTAGAAGAAGAAGAAGATAAAGAAGAGGAGAGGAGAAAAAAAGAGGATAGATTCTTCTTCTTCTTCGTCGTCTTCTTCTAGCTAGTCTTCTTCTTCTTCTTCTTCTTCTTCTTCTTCTTCTTCTATTTCTTCTTCTTCTTCGTCTTCTTCTAGCTAGTCTTCTTCTTCTTCTTCTTCTATTTCTTCTTCTTCTTCGTCTTCTTCTAGCTAGTCTTCTTCTTCTTCTTCTTCTTCTAACTTTCATCTTTCCCAATTTGCAGATTTGCTTTAGATGAGGAAGCTTGCATTGATGGAGTGTATTCTTCTCCTTGTGCTTCCTTTTTTTGATGGAAACTTGTTGGAAACTTCTTTTTGATATGTATGTATATATGGATATGTTGTTGGAAACTTCTTTTGGATATGTATGTATATATGGATATGTTGTTGGAAACTTGTTGGAAATCATTGTATGTTGGATATGTTGTTGGAAACATGTATGTTTCTTATGTTGTTGGAAACTTATTGTTCGTATGCTTGTTGAAATTATTTTGAAATGTGTCTGTGTATATATATATATCTGTGAAATTATGTCAAATTGAATGAATTTAAGAAAAAACAGAGGCTATACATGCACTTTCTTTGCCATCAGCCAGCAGACGGCAAAGCTTGCACATGGCAGCTACCTGTGCAACCTGGGGGTCACTTGGCTGGCCTATATGGTTTCTTTGCCGTCTGCTGGCAGACGACAAAGAACTTTGCATCTTTGCCATCTGCCAGCAGACGGAAAAGCACGCCGTTAACCCCCTAACAGACATAACCTGGCACGTGTGCCGTCCAGGCTCTTTGCCATCTGCTGGCGGACGACAAAGACTGTTTCATATTTGCTGCCTACCAGTAGACGGCAAAGAGCCCTTCACCGTAGCCTATTCAGCCAGACCTATTGCCGTCTGCTGGCGGACGACAAAGGCCTTTGCCATCCGCCAGGCATGACTTTGCCATCAGCCATGGCAGACGGCAAAGTGCATGATTCCCATAGTGCTCATTGATCAAAGATGGTTATGGTTTCCTAACCATAGACACGAGTTGTTATTCGATAATGGGATCACATCATTAGGAGAATGATGTGATGGACAAGACCCAACCATAAGCTTAGCATCAGATCGTTTAAGTTATTTGCTATAGCTTTCTTCATGTCAAGTATCTGTTCCTTCGACCATGAGATCATGCAACTCCTGGATACCGGAGGAATTAATACCTTGTGTGATATCAAACATCACTTCATAACTGGGTGATCATAAAGATGCTCTACAGGTATCTTTGAAGGTGTCTGTTGGGTTGGCATGGATCGAGACTGGGATTTGTCACTCCGTGTGACAGAGATATATCTCTGGGCCCTCTTGGTAATACAACATCACAAGAAGCTTGCAAGCATGTGACTAATGAGTTTAGTCACATGATCTTGTATTATGGAATGAGTAAAGAGACTTGCTGGCGACGAGATTGAACTAGGTATGGAGATACCAACGATTGTCGTGGTAATCTCACGCCAGATGCTAGGGGGTGGCTTATCGTGGGTGGAACCATGAGGATGTCGTCGGGTTCCGGAAGCGAGAGTGCGCACGAGCTCAAAGGCACACAAGACGTACCCAGGTTCGGGGCTCTTCGGAGAGAAAACACCCCAACTCCTGCTAGGATGACTATGATCAAATGGTTACAAGGTTGCTCCTTGAGCTGTGTTGCTAGAGGAGGAAGAAGGGCAGAGCTGCTACCTTGCTTCTCCTAGCTACGGTGTGTGTGCATGGGATGAGGGCTGAACCCTTTGCATGGGTGAGCCCTGGGAGGTTTTATAGGTCAACCCCCAGGGGTACAATGGTAATACAGCCGGGTGTAGCACCCGGATGTCAGAGTCTAGGGTCACCGGGTTCTCCTCCGGCTGCTAGGGCCCGCCTCTTGAGGGCCCTGCCGGCTACCGAGAATCCGGCCGATGGGTAGGGCCTGCCGCCTGCGGGCCATGCTGATTGCCTTTTGTCGTAGCTTTGTACTTGATGACAGAGGCCACATTAGGAGTCATATGGCTACAGTCCCGCCGCCAGGAGGGTTGGTGGCCGCTTGGTCAGTGCACACTGTAGCCACGCTCCGTCTCGTCGGAGTAGGTGAGTGCAGACTCCGAGGGGAGGGGAGGGCCGCCTGCCCTCGCAGCCACCTTCTAGGAATGCGCCATCTTTTGGGAGCCCGCAGACAGGTAGGGCCCTCTGCCTGCGGGCCGTATTGATTGTCCTTTGCGGTAGCATGGCCCTTGCTGACAAGGGGCATGTCATGAGTCGCATGGCTACAGTCATGTGCCTGGCAGGTAGGTGGCCGCTTGGTCAGCTCAGACTGTAGCCACGCTCCTCCGAGATTCGGGGGAGTAAGTGGTCTTGTAGCCATGCCCCGTCTTGTCATAGTGGTTGAGTGCAGACTCCGAGGGGAAGGACATGCCGACTGCTGGAGGCCGGCCTGCTCCCCAAGCCATCTTCTGGGAACGCGCCGTCTTATGGGAGCCGGCCGCGTGGTTTTGACCGCCTTCTAGAGGGGCGCCGTCTTCTAGAAGCCAGCCGCCTGGTCGCTACGCTCCAGGGGCTGGGGTAGCTGATGACCCACAAGTATAGGGGATCAATTGTAGCTCTTTTCGATAAGTAAGAGTGTCGAACCCAACGAGGAGCAGAAGGAAATGACAAGTAGTTTTCAGTAAGGTAATCTCTGCAAATGCTGAAATTGTAAGTAGTGGAGTAGTTTGATAGCAAGATAAATTGTAACGAGCAAGTAATGATAGTAGTAACAAAAGTGCGGCAAGGTAGCCCAATCCTTTTGAGGCGAAGGACAGGCCAAAACGGTCTCTTATGATAAGCAAAGTGTTCTTGAGGGGACACGGGGATTTTATCTACTCACTTTCATCATGCTGGTTTAATTCGTGTTCGCTACTTTGATAATTTGATATATAGGTGGACTGGTGCTTATGTGCTGTTCTTAATTGAACAAACCTCCTACTTATAATGAACCCTTCAGCAAGCATCCGCAACTACGAGAAAAGTAGCAAGAATAAATTCTAACCATAACATTAAACTTTTGGATCCAATCGGTGCCTTATGGAATAGCTCATAAACTAGGGTTTAAGCTTCTGTCACTCTCGCAACCCTGGTGGGCCCCCTCTGGTAGTTATTTGCTCCAATAATTCTTAAATATTCCATAAAAAATCTCCGTGAAGTTTCAGCTTATTTGGAGTTGTGCAGAATAGGTAGCCTAACGTAGCTTTTTCAGGTCCAGATTATCGGAATTCTCCCTCTTTGTGTGTACCTTGCAAATTATGAGAGAAAGGGCATTAGAATTACTCCAAAAAGCATTATTATGGATAAAAACATTATAAATAACAGTAAGAAAACATGATGCAAAATGGACGTATCAACTCCCCCAAGCTTAGACCTCGCTTGTCCTCAAGCGAAAACCAAAATCGAAAAACATGTCCACATGCTTTGAGAGAGAGGTGTCGATAAAAACAAAATACGGACATAGAAGCAGCATGTTGATTATTATAACAACAACAAATTTAAACAAAAGACTTTTATCATATACTTCTCATGAATAAGTAACAGTTCATCACACAATCGAAGTATAAAGCAAAAACCCTGTTAGAAACCAACAAACTATGTTCTCAGTCAACTTTGCAACTACAATTCCTCATCTTTTCAGGAAGGGTCACATGTCGGAGCCTTTAGGCAAGTCCACATACTCAACCATCATATAGTCTTCTATGATTGCTAACACTCACCGTGTACACATGAGCAATACATTTCAACTGGACACATAGAAAGATAGGGGCTTACAGTTTCGCCTCCCAGCATATTCACCTCAAGGGTGGTGTCAACAATAATAACTCATGCTATCTATACTCAACTGGACATATGTGCCTAGATCTTTCCTCACCACATGATGCTTGCCAAAGGAGAAAAATAAAAAGGAATAGAAGGAAAACTTTGACTCTTTGGATAAAAGTAAATACATGAAAGTAAAGGATAGGTCCTTCGCAGAGGGAAGCAGAGGTTGCCATGCGCTTATTTGTTTGTATGCTCAATCCGTTAGTGCAAAATAACGTCATGTTGTATTGCCCCTTAAGATGACAACCTTTATTATGCAATCTGTCGCTTTTATTCTTTGTCATCCAAGTTTGTACACCGCTCAATTTTCTCTTACACTAAATGATCTCACACTTTTAGAAGCAATTTTATTGCTTTTTTTGCACCTATGACAACTTACTTGAGGGATCTTGCTCATTCCCAAGGTAGGTATGGTGGACACTTGAAAATAAGATTTGGGTTTAAGGGTTTTTGGATGCACAAGTAGTATCTCTACTTGGTGCGGAATTTTTGGCTAGCAAAGATAGAGGCAAGCACCACATGTTGAAGGATCTATGACAATACGACTTCTATGTGAATATAAACAAACATAAACCATTAAGTTGTCTTCCTTGTCCAACATCAACAATTTTGGCATATAATATTTTGATGAGGGCTTACAATCACAAAAGATTTCTAGGATAGTATATTTATATGTGAATCTTCTCTTCCCTTATTAATTCTTTTATGAGTTGCATCATTGACTAATGCTATGTTTGTCAATCTCCAACAAAATTTTCTACTTATACTTTTCCTTATGTGATGCCATCACCTACCATAGGATTAGTATATGACCTTATTGATTTATTTCCTTTCTTTTATTTATTTCCTTTCTCTTTTTCCTTTTTTATTTCTTTTCTTTATTTGCAACATGAAAGTAAAGAAAGCAAAAACTCAAACTAAACTTTATTATATAACTTGCACACGATTATAATGATAGATCACTAAGCAAACTCTCAAAGAAGAAAGGATCGAACTAAAGTTTATTCTAAAACAAAAGATCGAACTAAGATAAGAAAAAGCAAAAAGATAGTGGGATGATACGATACCAGGGCACCTCCCCCAAGCTTGGAGGAAGCCAAGGGGAGTGCACATACCCGATACTTAGTTCTCCTTTGGTAGTGAAGAAGATGGTGGTGGTGATGACAATTGTGCCTTCAACTTTTTCATATTATAGTTGAGGAGAGCAATTTCCTCCTTTAAATCATCGACTTCCAACTCCAGCTTCAAGATCTTGTGACATAAATCCCTTTGTTTTTCTGCCAAAAACGAGAAGGAATAGATTGATTTTTAGAACAATTAGCTCTCTTAGGAAGACTTGACTTCTTGAACTCCACGTGCATATCCCCAGGTTGGGGTAGAGGGACATCATCCTCCTTTGATCTTGAATCATCGATCCTCATCAAGTGAGCATCCTCCTCGTCATCCGTAGTTCGACCATAGGGAGATAGTCCCCCATAGGTCTTTGGGTCAGCAACGAGATGTGAGACATAGCTCTCTCCATCGGAGTCTTGGGACGACATATTTTCGGAACTGCGTAGAAAACAGCAAGAAAAGAGAACGGAGGGTTTCTTCGCAGTACGGTGGTTAACAGGTTCGGGAAGTATATATAGATTTTTTATCTTGGAGGACAAGCGTATGGAAGAAAAACGATGTCCGGGAGGTGTCCCACGTGGGCACAACCCACCTGGGCGCGCCAGCCTGGCGCGCCCTGGTGTCTTGTGCCCACGAGGGGACGCTTCCTGGAAGTTTCTTTATTTCCAAAATTCTTATATATTCCAAAACTGATAAAAATATTTTTACGGATTTTTCAGAGTCCATTTACTTACCGTATCACGTACCTCCTTATTTTCATGATTTTGGAGTGTTCCGGAAGGACTCTTTTATGTGTTCTTCCGGTGTCAAAGTTTGGATAATATTACTTTCAACATTAATGGGCGTACCCGAGATATAATGTTTTATTCGTTGCCCATTGACAACCTTCGGGGTAGTACCTTCGAAATTATTTATTTTGATGGCTCCAGACCGGTAAACCTCCTCGATAACATAGGGGCCTTCCCATTTTGAGAGGAGTTTTCCTGCAAAGAATCTAAAACGAGAGTTGTACAAAAGAACATATTCTCCAACTTTAAACTCATGCTTTTGGATTCTTTTGTAATGCCATCTTTTAACTTTCTCTTTGAATAATTTGGCATTTTCATATGCTTGGGTTCTCCATTCATCTAATGAGCTAATATCAAATAACCTCTTTTCACCAGCAAGCTTGAAATCATAGTTGAGCTCTTTGATGGCCCAATATGCTTTATGTTCTAACTCAAGAGGTAAATGACAAGCTTTTCCATAAACCATTTTATAAGGAGACATACCCATAGGATTTTTATATGCTGTTCAATAAGCCCAAAGTGCACCATCTAATTTCTTACACCAATTCTTCCTGGACCTATTGATAGTCTTTTGCAAAATTAATTTTATTTCTCTATTGCTAAGTTCAACTTGACCACTAGACTGAGGATGATAAGGTGATGCAATTCTATGGTTAACATCATACTTGGCAAGCATTTTATGAAAAGCACCATGAATAAAGTGTGAACCAGCATCAGTCATTAAATATCTAGGGACTCCAAACCTTGGGAAAATAACTTCCTTAAGCATTTTAATAGAGGTGTTGTGATCAGCACTACTGGTTGGAATAGCTTCTACCCATTTAGTATCATAATCAATAGCAACCAAAATATGTGTATACCCATTAGAAGAATGAAAAGGTCCCATGTAATCAAATCCCCAAACATCAAATGGTTCAATAGGAAGTGAATGGTTCAAAGGCATTTCTTGACACTTACCGATAGTACATATTCTTTGACATTCATCACAAGATGAGACGTACTTACATGCATCCTTGAAGAGAGTAGGCCAATAAAATCCAGACTACAATTCCTTATGAGCAGTTCTATCTATAGCATGATGCCCTCCATAAGCTTCAGCGTGACATTTCCGTAGGATTTGTCCCTGTTCATGCTCAGGTACACAACGCCTAATAATACCATCTACTCCTTCTTTATAAAGATGTGGGTCATCCCAAAAATAGTGTCTTAAATCATAGAAGAATTTTTCCTTTTGTTGGTATGTAAATCTAGGTGGCAAATATTTAGCAATAATGTAATTAGCATAGTCAGCATACCAAGGAGTACTATGAGAACATTTATTGCAGCTAAGTGCTCATCAGGAAAACTACCATCAATAGGTAGTGGGACATCAAGCACATTTTCAATCCTGGACAAGTTATCAGCTACGGGGTTCCCAGCTCCTTTTCTATCAATGATATGTAAATCAAATTCTTGTAACAAGAGAACCCAACGAATAAGTCTAGGTTTAGCATCTTTCTTTTCCATAAGATATTTAATAGCAGCATGGTCTGTGTGAACAGTTACTTTGAAATCAACAATATAAGGTCTAAATTTATCACAAGCAAACACTAAGGGAGTCCTGGATTAGGGGGTCCTCGGGCGGCCGAACTATATCCTTTGGCCGGACTGTTGGGCTATGAAGATACAAGATTGAAGACTTCGTCCCGTGTCCGGGTGGGACTCTCCTTTGCGTGGAAGGCAAGCTTGGCAATTCGGATATGTAGATCTCCTCCCTTGTAACCGACTCTGTGTAACCCTAGCCCCCTTCGATGTCTATATAAACCGGAGGGTTTAGTCCGTAGGATAACAACAATCATAATCATAGGCTAGCTTCTAGGGTTTAGCCTATACGATCTCGTGGTAGATCAACTCTTGTAATTCTCATATCATCAAGACCAATCAAGCAGGAAGTAGGGTATTACCTCCTTCGAGAGGGCCCAAACCTGGGTAAACATTGTGTCCCCCGCCTCCTGTTACCATCTGCCTTAGACGCACAGTTCGGGACCACCTACCCGAGATCCGCCGGTTTTGACACCGACATTGGTGCTTTCATTGAGAGTTCCACTATGTCGTCACCATAAGGCTTGATGGCTCCTTCGATCATCGGCAACGATGCGATCCAGGGTGAGGTTTTTCTCCCCGGACAGATCTTCGTATTCGATGGCTTTGTACCACGGGCCAACTCGCTTGGCCATCTGGAGCAGATCGAGAGCTACGCCCCTGGCCATCAGGTCAGGTTTGGAAGCTTGAACTATACTGCCGACATCCACAGAGACT
Organism: Triticum dicoccoides; assembly: GCF_002162155.2. Classification (NCBI taxonomy): domain Eukaryota; kingdom Viridiplantae; phylum Streptophyta; class Magnoliopsida; order Poales; family Poaceae; genus Triticum; species Triticum dicoccoides. The sequence goes on along the minus strand of NC_041382.1, from coordinate 460,271,883 downwards.
TGATCTTCGACGGATTCGAGCCCATGTCAGGTGCGCTGCACAGTCGCGACGAGCATGACTTAGCTCTGCCGCCGGACGGTGTTTGAGAGATCACACCTGTGGCTACTCCATCCTTCAATCCGGAGCAGATCGTGCCGTCCGAGGACGGGTGGATGGACCCCACCACGGAGGCCGCACACCCAGCGGCGATAGAGCCGAATACTGACTTCACCTCCTGTGAGGCCTGTGTTGCCGGACCCTTGGATTCGTCCCCGGCCACAGGCTCCGAACCGCCTGCGTCCGTGCCTATTGAATCTGATTGGGCACCGATCATGGAGTTTACCTCCGTGGATATCTTTCAGCACTCGCCCTTGGGCGACTTGCTAAATTCATTGAGGTCTCTCTCCTTGTCAGGAGACCCTTGGCCAAACTATGTCTGGCTTGAGTGGGAAGCGGACGACGAAGAAATTCATTCCCCACCCACCACCCACTTAATAGCCACTGTCGACGACTTAACCGACATGCTTGATTTCGGCTCCGAAGACATCAACGGTATGGACGACGATGCAGGAGAAGAATAGGAACCACCGCTCACAGGGCGCTGGACAGCCACCTCATCATATGATATATACATGGTGGACACCCCCAAAGAAAGCGATGGCAATAAGGCAACGGGGGATAATCCCCTCGAGAAGCAATCTAAGCATCGGCGCCGCTCTAAGCCCCGCCATAGCAAAAGCAGCGATACCGGCACAAGAGACAATAACGCTGCGGATAGTGCCGAAGAAGAAGACAATCCCCTCCAGCCAGGCTTCGAGCGGGAGGATGGGCAAGCTAGCCCTAAGGAACAGGCGGCAGATGGAGAATCATAGGATGACAATTACATGCCCCTCTCCAAAGACGAGGTGAGCCTCGGCGATGAAGAATTTATCGTGCCTAAGGATCCCGTCGAGTAGGATCGCTTCAAGCGCTGGCTTATAGCCACAGCAAAAAGCCTGAAGAAAAAGCAACAACAGCTTCAAGCTGATCAAGATCTGCTAGCGGATAGATGGACCGAGGTGCTGGTAGCCGAGGAATACGAACTCGAGCGCCCAACCAAAAGTTACCCAAAGCGCAGGTTGCTACCCCAACTCGAGGAGGAAGCATTAAAGCCTACACTACCAGCTTATGATGCGGCTGACCGGCCACCTCGCGGCCGAGACAAAGCAGCATATCAGCCCGAAGTCCAGCCCGCACCCCATCGCCAGTCAAACAAAAACACCAAGGCCCGGGGCAACACGCAGGACCTGCGAGACGTATTGGAAAACAAAGCAGGACACACAAGATCGATCTACGGATCACGGGGGCGCGCCCCAACGCGTGACAATGACTGTCACGCCGGATATACTAAAAGCAAATCCGGCCGAGCCGAATACAGCAGACAAGACTCGTATGAACTACGTCATGACATAGCCCGGCATAGAGGCGCCACACACCCCCTATGCTTCACCGACGAAGTAATGGATCACGAATTCCCAGAAGGGTTTAAACTCGTGAACATCGAATCATACGATGGTACAACAGACCCCGCGGTATGGATTGAAGATTTCCTCCTCCACATCCACATGGCCCGCGGTGACGATCTACATGCCATCAAGTACCTCCCACTAAAACTCAAAGGGCCGGCTCAACATTGGCTGAATAGCCTGCCGGCAAACTCCTTTGGCAGTTGGGAGAACTTGGAAGACGCATTCCTTGATAACTTCCAAGGCACTTATGTGCGACCAACGGATGCTGATGACTTGAGTCACATAACCCAACAGCTAGGGGAATCAGCCAGGAAATTCTGGACTCGGTTCCTAACTAAAAAGAACCAAATTGTCGACTGTCCGGATGCCGAGGCCTTAGCGGCATTTAAGCATAACATCTGCGACGAGTGGCTCGCCCGACACGTCGGCCAAGAGAAGCCGAAGTCCATGGCAGCCCTCACGACACTCATGACCCGCTTTTGTGCGGGAGAGGACAGCTGACTGGCTCACAACAACAACGCATCAAGAAATCCTGGCAATTCAGATGCCAAAGATAGCAATGGCAAGCCACGTCGCAACAGACACAAGTGCCGCAATGATATGTCTCCAACGTATCTATAATTTTTGATTGCTCCATGCTATATTATCTACTGTTTTAAACATTACTGGGCTTTATTATCCACTTTTATATTATTTTTGGGACTAACCTATTAACCGGAGGCCTAGCCCAGAATTGTTGTTTTTTTGCCCGTTTTAGGGTTTCGAAGAAAAGGAATATCGAAGGGAGTCCAAACGGAATGAAACCTTCGGGAACGTGATTTTCTCATCGAGCACAACTCAGGAGACTTGGACCCTACGTCAAGGCACGTAACAAGAGGCCACGAGGTAGGGTGGCGCGCCCCCACCCTCGTGGGCCCCCTGTTGCTCCACCGACGTACTTCTTCGTCCTATATATATCCACGTACCCCCAAACGATCAGAACAGGAGCCAAAACCCCAATTCCACCGCCGTAACTTTCTGTATCCATGAGATCCCATCTTGGGGCCTGTTCCGGAGCTCCGCCGGAGGGGGCATCGATCAGAGAGGGCTTCTACATCAACACCATAACCCCTCCGATGAAGTGTGAGTAGTTTGTCTCAGACCTACGGGTCCATAGTTAGTAGCTAGATGGCTTCTTCTCTCTTTTTGGATCTCAATACAATGTTCTCCCCCTCTCTTGTGGCGATCTATTCGATGTAATCTTCTTTTTGCGGTGTGTTTGTTGAGATCGACGAATTGTGGGTTTATGATCAAGTCTATCTATGAATAATATTTGAATCTTCTATGAATTCTTTTATGTATGATTGGTTATCTTTGCAAGTCTCTTCGAATTATCAGTTTGGTTTGGCCTACTAGATTGATCTTTCTTGCAATGGGAGAAGTTCTTAGCTTTGGATTCAATCTTGCGGTGTCCTTCCCGGTGACAGTAAGGGCAGCAAGGCACATATTGTATTGTTGCCATCGAGGATAACAAGATGGGGTTTTCTTCATATTGCATGAGTCTATCCCTCTACATTATGTCATCTTGCTTAAGGTGTTACTCTATTTTTAACTTAATACTCTAGATGCATGCTGGATAGGGTCGATGAGTGGAGTAATAGTAGTAGATGCAGGCAGGAGTCGGTCTACTTGTCTTGGACGTGATGCCTATATACATGATCATGCCTAGATATTCTCATAATTATGCTCAAATCTGTCAATTGCTCAACAGTAATTTGTTCACCTACCATAGAATACTTATGCTCTCGAGAGAAGCCACTAGTGAAACCTATGGCCCCCGGGTCTATCTTCATCATATTGTTCTCCTACTACTTTTCTATTTACTTTGCTTTTATTTTACTTTGCATCTTTATCATAAAAATACCAAAAATACTAACTTTTTCATATCTATCAGATCTCACTCTCGTAAGTGGCCTCATAGGGATTGACAACCCCTATTTGCGTTGGTTGCGAGGATTTATTTGTTTTGTGCAGGTACGAGGGACTTGCGCGTAGCCTCCTACTACATTGATACCTTGGTTCTCAAAAACTGAGGGAAATACTTACGCTACTTTGCTGCATCATCCCTTCCTCTTCGGGGAAAACAAACGCAGTGCTCAAGAGGTAGTAAGAAGGATTTCTGGCGCCATTGCCGGGGAGGTCTTCGCAAAAGTCAACATAACAAGTACCCATCACATACCCTTATCTCCCGCATTACATTATTTGCCATTTGCCTCTCGTTTTCCTCTCCCCCCACTTCACCCTTGTCGTTTTATTCGCCCTCTCTCTGTCATCCTTCTCTTTCTCTATTTGCCTCTTTGTTTGCTTGTGTGTTAGTTTGTTTGCTCGTCGTTATGGCTAGTCCTTTACCTTCTGCCTCTTTTGGGGAAACTATGGTTGATAATAATTCGGATGCTCCTACTAAAGAACCCACTATCTCACATATAAAAAGATTCCGTGTTGGTAGTGGTAATATTATTGGAAAAGGAGATATTCAAGATTTCTTTACTTGTGCCGATGCTTTACCTTCTATGGGTAGTTCTATCCTTCATAGAACTAGTAGCCTTGCAGATGCTATTGCCATGCTTGTAGTTGAACTTGAAAGACAATTCATGCACTTGCATCCTTCCATACAAAGGATTTTTCTGGAATTTTCCAATATTGAGTATTCTTCTGTTAAGCGTGCCGCTACTATCTTTTCGGCTCATGAGTTTAGATTCATAATAAAAGAGGCCAAAGAAATCTGTGCACATTATAGGGTGGACGCTTGCCATCCTCCCATAGAGGCTATCCTCTTTGATCAAGAAGAAATAATGCATTTTCAATCTCTAGATTATGTTGCTTTCAATGAAAATCATAGAAAAAGGGTTCCTATCGATATTTTAGTTGACAGAATCTCTGAACTTAATGATGATTTGGCTATTCGAGATAATGAATAAGGATATTCTCTTGAATATAGGCTCACAAAGTTCTATGAAAAGTATGCTTATAATGATGAATTGGTTGTGCAATATGAAGGACCAAAGGAGGAACCTATACCTCCCAAGGTTGATCGTGGGGACTTTTGTCCCATTAAATTTAGCCCTTTTGATTAATTTTGCTTGCCTCAAAGGAAACTTGCTGCCGAACGTAGAGAATATGAGATGAGTTTTAATAATCTATCTTACTATTATGGCAATACCTAGATCTATTCTTGCTTGTTATGCCTAGCTAGGGGCGTTAAACGATAGCGCTTGTTGGGAGGCAACCCAATTTTATTTTTATTCCTTGCTTTTTGCTCCTGTTTAGTAATAAATAAATTATCTATCCTCTGTTTTGGTTTTGTTTTTTGTGTTTAATTAGTGTTTGTGCCAAGTAGAACCGTTGGGAAGACTTGTGGAAAGTCTTGTTGAACTTGCTGTAAAAAACAGAAACTTTAGCGCTCACAAGAACTGCTGTCATTTTTATTTGGAGAGTGCTATTTAGTTAATTATTTTTTGCAGATGATTAGTAGATAAATTCCTCGTGTCCAGCCATTTATTTTAGAATTTTGGGGGTTCCAGATCTTGCGGTAGCTACATATTACTATAGACTGTTCCGTTTTTCACAAATTCTGTTTTTCGTGTGTTGTTTGCTTATTTGGATGAATCTATGGCTAGTAAAATAGTTTATAAACCATATAGAAGTTGGAATATAGTAGGTATAACACCAATATAAATAAAGAATGAGTTCATCACAATACCTTGAAGTGGTATTTTGTTTTCTTCCGCTAACGGAGCTCACGAGATTTTCTACTTTAAGTTTTGTGTTGTGAAGTTCTCAAGTTTTGGGTAAAGATTTGATGGATTATGGAACAAGGAGTGGCAAGATCCTAAGCTTGGGGATGCCCATGGCACCCCAAAGATAATCTAAGGACACCTAAAAGCCAAAGCTTGGGGATGCCCCGGAAGGCATCCCCTCTTTCGTCTACTTCTATCGGTAACTTTACTTGGAGCTATATTTTTATTCGCCACATGATATGTGTTTTTCTTGGAGCGTCTTGTATTATTTGAGTCTTTCTTTGTTAGTTTACCAAAATCATCCTTGATGTACACACCTTTTGAGAGAGCAATACATAATTTGGAATTTGATAGAATACTCTATGAACTTCGCTTATATCTTTTGAGTCATATAATTTTGCTCTAGTGCTTGACTTATATCTTTTAGAGCACGGTGGTGGATTTGTTTTATAGAAACTATTGATCTCTCATGCTTCACTTAGATTATTTTGAGAGTCTTAAATAGCATGGTAATTTGCTTAAAATCCTAATATGCTTGGTATACAAGATTGATAATAAAACTTTCTTATGAGTGTGTTGAATACTATGATAAGTTTGATACTTGATAATTGTTTTGAGATATGAAAATGGTGATATTGAAGTTGTGCTAGTTGAGTAGTTGTGAATTTGAGAAATACTTGTGTTGAGGTTTGTGATTCCCGTAGCATGCACGTATGGTGAGCCGTTATGTGATGAAGTCGGAGCATGATTTATTTTTTGATTGTCTTCCTTATGAGTGGCGGTCGAGGACGAGTGATGGTCTTTTCCTACCAATCTATCCCCCTAGGAGCATGCGCGTAATACTTTGCTTTGATAACTTGTAGATTTTTGCAATAAGCATGTGAGTTTTTTATGAGTAATGTTGAGTCCATGGATTATACACACTCTCACCCTTCAACCTTTGCTAGCCTCTCTAATACCGCGCACATTTCGCCGGTATCATACACCCACCATATACCTACCTCAAAACAGCCACCATACCTACCTATTATGGCATTTCCATAGCCATTCCGAGATATATTGCCGTGCAACTTTCCACCGTTCTGTTTATTATGACACACTCCATCATTGTCACACTGCATCGCTATCGATGATCGTAGGAGCCATCAAGCCTAACAGCGACGACACAGAGGAACTCTCAATGAAAGCACCAATGTCGGTGTCAAAACCGGCGGATCTCAGGTAGGGGGTCCGAACTATGCGTCTAAGGCGGATGGTAACAGGAGGCAGGGGACACAATGTTTTACCCAGGTTCGGGCCCTCTTGATGGTGGTAAAACCCTACGTCCTGCTTGATTGTTCTTGATGATATGAGTAGTACAAGTGTTGATCTACCACGAGATCGGAGAGGCTAAACCCTAAAAGCTAGCCTATGGTATGATTGTATGTTGTCCGACGGACTAAAACCATCCAGTTTATATAGACACCGTAGGGGGCTAGGGTTACACAGAGTCGGTTACAAGGAAGGAGCTTGCCTTCCACGCCAAGGAGAGTCCCATCCGGACACGGGACGAGGTCTTCAATCTTATATCTTCATAGTCCAACAGTCCAGCCAAAGGATATAATCCGGCTGTCCAGATACCCCCTAATCCAGTACTCCCTCAGTAGCGCCTGAACCAGGCTTCAATGACGATGAGTCCGGCGCACAGATTGTCTTCGACATTGCAAGGCGGGTTCCTCCTCCGAATACTTCATAGAAGATTTTGAACACGAGGATCGTGTCCGGCTCTGCAAAATAAGTTCCACATACCACCGTAGAGGGAATAATATTTACACAAATCTAATCTGCTGACGTACCCCGTAGTGTGACATCACACCATAGCCAGGTCTTTATTAGAAATCGTTTTTCATAACCTATCTCAGTGTGTTTGGTGAGGTTGTTTCCTTGGCACGTCTTGTCAAAGGAGAGATCGTGTCCCCTTATTACGGGATTCCCATTAATACGGACGTGGGTAACCCAGCCGTGCCTATTAGTAGGACTCCTAAATCTTAGGCAAGTCCCAAACGGCCACGAGGAGGACGCTTGATATTCACCCTCTTTATAAAGGGGACAAGGCCTTTTCCTCTCGATATTAATCGAATCCGCCTCTCGCATCAAGTTCCAACACCCAAAGCTCATGTTTAGGCACTTTCGGACCTTCAACTATGTCCGGATCCAACCTTCAAGGTCGGTGGATGCCTTCCTCCATCACGGAGGAGGACATCCAGAAGTTGAGAGAGGCCAGAATCTGACTGCCAAAATTTCGCATCGGCTGCCTGCCCGAGGGCAGGTCGTCCCTACTCCCGAATCCAACAAGAGCGTCGTGTTCGTCTCCCACTTCCTCCGAGGACTAGGCCTCGCTCTGGATCCCTTTGTTCGGGGTCTTATGTTCTATTACGGGCTAGATTTCCACGATCTGGGCCCGGATTCCCTTCTTCACATCTCGACATTTATTGTCATATGTGAAGCCTTCCTCCGCATTACCCCTCACTTCGGCCTGTGGCTCAAGACCTTCGATGTGAAGCCGAAGATGATCGAGGGGCAGCACGCAGCGTGCGGAGGCGCTTCAATAAGCAAAATTGCTGACGCTCCATGGCCTAAGGGTTACTTCCCAGAGGTGTCCAGATTGTGACAGCGGGAGTGGTTCTACATCACAGCTCCTAGAAGTGCCAAGTGGGTAGCTACCCCCGCCTTTCGCTCAGGCCCCCCACCACAACTGATGTCATGGATCAGCAGGGGGCTGAGCTGGGGTCCAGCCAAGGACGTGCCAATACTGCAAAGTCGTATCCGAGATCTCTTCGAGAGAGATATCAGTCTGGTTATGGTAGTGAAAGTTATGCTAGTCCGTCAAGTCTAGCCTTGCAAACGCCGGCCCCTTCACATGTGGGAATTCAAGCCGGAAGGACCGCGAGCTATCCAAAATTTCCTCGGCATGACACACGAAGAGATGTACAAATTGTTCTTCAGACCACAAATAATATGTTCGAACATCACCGAGGATGCAGGTCTGAGCTGCAATCACCCGGATACCCAAGTAAGTAGCCCCGCATCTGGACACACTGTCCGTTTTATTTATAGCAACGTTGCCCTAAAAAAGAAAAACCACTCTTGGTCCAGGATTGGATAGCGAAGACAAAGTTGATCAGGTGTCCGGCCCCCCTCCCTGAGACCTCACCAAATCCCGTGCTGACCAAGATGCTGGAGATCGCGCCTTATCAAGCGCCCTCAGGAGAGGATACAGGGGGAACAAGGAGGCTAGCGCCTCAGTGAAGGAGATTAGTCGAGGAGGAAGAGCTGAAACTTCCTCTCCCCAGGGAAGGAAGAGAACCACCTCTGAGGACCCGGAAACAATGGTCTCCAAACGGGGGAAGAAATCTCCACCGAAGGGTCCTGCCCTGGGGGATACCCTGGCCGTACTATGCCCTCAAGGGGACTAGCCCTCCACCGAGCTGTAAGTAAAAGGGTACTTAATAACGAAAATATCTTGCCTTACTTCTGAGGAGAATAATCAAATCATTTATCCTGTAGTTCAGATCTTAGCCCTTCTCAGCAGAGCTCGTCCTCGGGGGATCTTCTTCTAGAGATGATGGAGAGCGAAACACCTCCCCCTGCCACACCGCCTCACGAAGCGGGCGACCCCGAGGTGTCGTCGCAGAGGTTTCTACAGATCCGGCAAGGTCAGAAGGTAATCCTATGGCCACCCGAAGTCCTCAGCATCCGGCTCTCAAAGAGAGCAATCAAAAGAGTCCGGCATCGTCTGGTGTGCGGTCGGACGTACTGAGGGATCTGCTGGAGCAAGCGGCTATCTCAGAAGAGCACCGCACGTTGATGGGTATGGTGATTGAAAGGATTTCGCCCACCGAAAGCGGGTTGCATGAAGCCTTTATGAGTCTACCGACGGGTTTTGAGGTACGTGAAATGATGTACATTTTTGACAGTACCGCGCATTTTTAGGTGTGCCCTGTGTAGATAATAGCCCCTGAGACTCTGGTTGTCGTCGAAAACGGCGGCAAACAGAGGATCAAAGTCCCACGTAATAACCAGACTGCCTTTATGTGCAGGTGATAGAAACTCCGGTGGCTAGCCGGACTGATGGGTTTGCTGAACTGAAGCAGCAGCTGGATGCGGCAGATGCCGACATCATGATTGTCAACAAGCGGCTTGACAAGGCACAGGGTCAGTGATTTTTCTGGTGATCGTCACATAGTAAGAGCAGCATGATGCCAGTATCTTTAATGTGTTGTGACTGCAGATGGAGCTGCCACTGTGGAGACCCTTCGGGCGGAGCTTGCCCGAGCCAAGGAGCACGCAAGGAGCAGCAATGCGGCCGCTTTAAAGGCGGCCGAGGGTTTAAGGGCCGAACAAGCCGCACATTTCGAGAGCAAAGAAGAGATTGCCAAGATGGCCGTGGAGTTAAAAGATGTTGCTGACCGTTACCGGCTTCTTGAAGAAGAAAACTGGGCGAAGGCGATGGACCTGGAGAAGGCCCGGGTGGCTGCCAAGGAAGCCCGCTCCAAAATTAGAGCGATGAAGGAGGAGTTGAATCAAGCTGCGGATATCGTTTCTGGGAATCCCTTCTTGTTACGGACTAAGTTTGGAGATCCGAAATATGCTCCTCTAGACCGGTTATGGAGTTCTGCGGCCGAGTACATGGATTTGGCTGCAAGTGCTGCTGATGCGGCCGAGTACTTCAAGGATCAGAAGGGTCCTGAAGTGGAGAAGCTGTTCTGGTCACAGTTTCATGCTCCAGTCCGTCCGCTGTTGCTGAATGAGCGATTGACCGGTTGGGCCAAGCTCCATAGATTATCCGGACTTGCCATGAGGTCCGTAGTGGATCATCTGTGGCCAGGAGGACCAAGGCCGAATAGCTACTTTAGCTTAGTGCAACAATTCCTTGGTGCTATGCCACACATCGATGCTGTAAAGAGGTCGGTGTGCATAGAGGGCTCGCGGATGGCCCTTGCCCGTGTCAAAACATACTGGGCGGAGATGGATGCCACCACTATTGCGGCACAGGGTTCGGCCATAGGCCGAGTGGCTTTCGAACACTACTTTGAAGAAGTTCTTGAAGGCGCTCGTTTGATAGAGGCTCAGTGCTCGAAGAATATTATGTTTAAGTGACATGTATTCCCATTGTAAGAACAATGTTTTATTGAATTTATCAAGGCTGTATTTATACTTTTGCTCGAAAGTGCTATGATGCCTCCTGTGCGTCCGTTTATGTATATATGTATATAACCTGAAAGATGACAGTCGTCGGCTTCAGCCCCCACGCATATAATGCGGGGGTGTTCGTAGAAGACGCATGTTCACACTTGATCCAACGTCTTGGTCCATTAAGGAGGTCATAGCGCAGCGAACTAGGCAATCGGACTATAATACTTTAACACTTTCACTTAGCCAGAGGAATTTGACAGTGGGGCTACTATATAGCCCCTGGTGGCTCCGCACTCTTCCGGATTCGAGGCGCGTACATGCCTGGCCGGGAAATGGCCCTTCGTTAAGGTGGAGGAATCCCGAAGATTCCGCTAGGTCATCGAGTGGTTGACCAGTCTCACGCTATATCATGACAGTCAGTTTTCGGCTTTCTCTACTGAGGTGCTCGTCCGGATGAACCAGGGCACAATCGTAGTAGTTCTCCTGGTGCCGCCTTAGCTGATAGAGCGGAACGTAAGGCAGCAAAACATAGGAGCCGGGAAAACCCAACATTTGACCAAAGACATGATTCGGAGCTGATGCATATAAGGCCAAACTCGCGACGCCAAACACTCCCTAGGGTATTCGGTCTTTATGATGTAAACCGGGTCGAAACAGTGCCCTTTGTAATAAGCCCCTGGTGTCCAGGTACGTGCAATATTCTGACGTGGCCACATGCCAATACGTCAGCATCCTTCTCGTTTGTACTGAGAATCCGAGGGATGTGTATCAACAAGAGACAATAAAAAAGGTTTACGCAGGGTCTTAATCTAAAAAGAATCCTTGGAACGGGTCCCTACTGCACGTCTGCGCCCGTGTCTCCGTTGTGCCGTATTCTGGATGGGTGTAGCACGATGGTCATCTGAAAAGGAGAGGAACTTAGTTGAAAAGTTGTCGTGCAAAAGGTAGGTTATACTAAATAAACCATGTACAGTTCAAAATGAGTAAAGTTGAGCCTAATTGCCACTTGTTTGCGCGCGTTGAGCCCCTTGTATTGTAATAGGGGTATAGCCATCAAACCTATATCAAGTACATATAGCTGCACCGGACTCGTCCAACCGCGTCCGTGGTCTTAACGACTTGTCAGATGCTTTAGTTGGTGAGGCCATTTAGTGTGCGGCTGCCAAAGCAGCCACACGGTCTTCCGCGTGCAAGGAGCACTCAATATTTCCATTTACTGTAATGATGCCACGTGGACCGGGCATTTTAAGCATGAGATAAGCGTAATGCGGTATTGCGTTAAAGCGAGTGAAAGCTTCACGTCCGAGTAGTGCTTGATAGCCACTTTGGAACGGAGCGATGTGGAACGTTAAATTTTCCCTGCGGAAGTTATCAAGAAAGCCGAATATAACCTCTAGTAGCAGGGAGCCCATGCAATGGGCTTCTGGGCCTGGCGTTACTCCTTTAAAGATAGTATTGCTGTGGCTAATTTTTGTCGGGCCTATCCCCATTTTGCGGACTGTGTCTTGATATATCAGGTTTAAACTACTACCGCCGTCCATCAGGACTCGTGTGAAGTGGTATCCGTCAATTATCGGGTCTAACACCAAGGCAGCCCATCCTGCACGCCGGATACTTGCTAAGTGATCCCGATGGCCAAAGGTGATCGGTTGGGACGACCAGTGGCAGAACTCCGCGGTGATAGGCCCTGGGGCATGTGTCTCTAGGAGTGCCGCTTTGTTTCTCCCCTTTAACACGTGTAACACGTTTACTGTTTTGACTTCTGGTGGGAATTTCTTTTGTTCCCAAGTGCTTTTCTTGCGAGGCTCGTCCTCGCCTTCGCTTGGTGTATCCTGCCCCTTATGTTCGGCGTTGAGCTTGCCGGACTGCTTGAAGACCCAACATTCTCTATGGGTATGATTTGCAGGTTTATCTGGGTTGCTGTGGATCTGACATATTTTATCCATAATCTTGTTTAGGCCGGACAGTTCGTCTCTATTGCCTTTGGAGGGCAGCTTTTGCTGACCTGGCCGAGAGCTTCTAAATCTGGCATTTACCGCCGTGCTCTTCGGGCTGTCTTCTTTATTCCGGTGCTTGTTTTTGCTGCGTCATGGTTTCCCGTTTCCGTCCCTGACTTCGGGTGTACTTGGGTCGCTGGTGCTGCATCGGGCTAACCAGCTGTCCTCGCCCATGCAAAAGCGGGTCATGACGCTTGTTAATACTGCCATTGTTCTCGGCTTTTCTTGGCCGAGGTGTCTGGCAAGCCATTCGTCTCGAACGCAGTGCTTGAAGGCTGCTAAGGCTTCGGCGTCCGGACAGTCGACTATTTGGTTCTTTTTAGTGAGAAACTTGTTCCAAAGCTTTCGGGCTGACTCTCCGGGCTGTTGAGTTATATGACTTAAATCATCTGCATCCGGTGGTTGGACATAGGTCCCTTGAAAATTTGCCCAAAAAGCGTCTTCGAGCTCTTCCCAGCTTCTAATGGAGTTTTTGGGGAGGCTTTTGAGCCAGTGCCGAGCTGTCCCTTTGAGCTTGAGGGGTAAGTACTTGATGGCGTGGAGATCGTCTCCTCGAGCCATATGGATATGGAGGATGTAGTCCTCAATCCAGACCCCAGGGTATGTCATTCCGTCGTACGCCTCTATGTTTACGGGTTTGAATCCCTCTGGAAATTCTTGGTCCAGCACCTCATCGGTGAAACATAGGGGGTGTGCGGCACCCCTGTATTTGGGTGTACCATGGTGTTCGGATGTTTGTTGTGCTGCATTGCGTGCTGGAGCGCACTTGCGTGGCCCATAGATGGATCTGGTTGCGCCGTCCTTTTGATGCGAGCCCTCACGTGGATCGCGTACTGGCTTATGTGCGGCGTCGTTTGCCGCTCTATGTTGGCCACGAGGTCGTCTATCCGACCGGATGGCTATTTTATTTTTTAATTGCGGGGGATTTAAGGCCTCCTCATCGAATTCAGGTAGCAACTTTCGCTTCGGGTAGCTCTTGGTGTGGTGATTACCGCCATACTTTGCTGCAGTGTTGAGTACTTCACTCCATCTGATTCTGAGTGTGTCTTGTGTAGCCTTGAGCCTTTGCTTCTACTTTTTCAGACTCCTCGCAGTGGCAATTGATGGGTATTCTGTTGCTCCGGGTGCCTGTCTGGTGTGATGTCATCTAGACTGTTATCTTCGACGGAGTCGGGTTGTTCAGTTTGATTCTTCGTGTTGCCGTGGTCGGATGATGGTTCAATGCCATGTTTGTCGTCCGCTGGCTCACCTTGCTCTATCGCTGTGTCTATATGATCGCTGCTTCTGCCGAGGCCGGATTTGGAGCGGCGCTTCCGCCGCCGCTTTGACTCCTTCTCGAGGGAACAACCCTTCGCTGCGTCCTTCCGTTCTTCGTCGTCGTTTTCTTTGGGTGTGTCCACCATGTATACATCATATGATGAAGTGGGCGTCCAGTGCCCTGTGGGCAACAGTTCCTGTTCGTCTCCTGCATCGTCGTCCATACCGTCGATGTCTTTGGAGTCGAAGTCGAGCATGTCGGTCAAATCATTGATAGTGGCTACTAAGTTGGTGGTAGGTGGGCGGCAAATTTCTTCGTCATCCGCATCCCAATTCTGCCGGACATAGTTCGGCCAGGGCTCTCCCGACAGAGAAAGAGACCTTAATGAGTTCCATATGTTGCCGAAAGGCGAGTGCTGAAAGATATCCGCGGAGGTGAACTCCATGATCGGCGCCCAGTCGGATTCGATGGGCACGGGCGCAGGAGGTTCGGAGTCCATGGCCGGGGAAGAATCCGACAGTTTGGTGTCACGGCTCTTGTGAAGGGTAAGGTCGATACTCGGCTCGGTCGCCGATGAGAGTGCGGCCTCTGCGGCGGGGTCTATCCACCCGTCACTGGATGGCGCAATTGGCTCCGATTTGAGGGTCGGAGCGGTCGCCGGTGCGATCTCCCGAACACTGTCCGATGGTAGAGCTAAGTCATGCTCATCGTGACCGTGTGGCGCACTCGACAAGGGCTCGAATCCGTCGAAGATCAAGTCTCTGTGGATGTCGGCTGTGTAGTTCAAGTTTCCAAATCTGACCTGATAGCCAAGGGCGTAGCTCTCGATCTGCTCCAGATGGCCAAGCGAGTTGGCCCACAGTGCGGAGCCGCTGAATACAAAGATCTGTCTAGGGAGAAAAGTCTCACCCTGGACTGCATCTCTATCGATGATCGAAGGAGCCATCAAGCCTAATGATGACGACATAGAGGAACTCTCGATGAAAGCACCAATGTCGGTGTCAAAACCGGCGGATCTCGGGTAGGGGGTCCGAACTGTGTGTCTAAGGCGGATGGTAACAGGAGGCAGGGAACACGATGTTTTACCCAGGTTCGGGCCCTCTTGATGGAGGTAAAACCCTACGTCCTGCTTGATTGTTCTTGATGATATGAGTAGTACAAGAGTTGATCTACCATGAGATCGGAGAGGCTAAACCCTAAAAGCTAGCCTATGGTATGATTCTATGTTGTCCTACGGACTAAAACCCTCCGGTTTATATAGACACCGGAGGGGGCTAGGGTTACACAGAGTCGGTTACAAGGAAGGAGATCTACATATCCGTACTGCCGAACTTGCCTTCCATGCCAAGGAGAGTCCCATCCGAACACGGGACGAAGTCTTCAATCTTGTATCTTCCTAGTCCAACTGTCCGGCCAAAGAATACAATCCGGCTGTCCAGATACCCCCTAATCCAGGACTCCCTCACTTAACATGATCATGTAGTTGACATCGTATTAGTGGCAAAGCCACCGTTCATAATTCTTTCATACATGTCACTCATGCATCATTGCATATCCCGGTACACCGCCGGAGGCATTCATATAGAGTCATATTTCGTTCTAAGTATCAAATTGTAATTGTTGAGTTGTAAGAAAAATAAAAGTGTGATGATCATCATTATTAGAGCATTGTCCCAGTGAGGAAAGGATGATGGAGACTATGATTTCCCCACAAGTCGGGATGAGACTCCAGACAAAAAAATAAAAACAAAAGAAAAGAGGCCATAAAAAAGAGAGACAAAAGGCCCAAAGAAAAAAAAGAGAGAAAAAGAGAGAAGGGGCAATGCTACTATCCTTTTACCACACTTGTGCTTCAAAGTAGCACCATGATCTTAATAGTAGAGAGTCTCTCATGTTATCACTTTCATATACTAGTGGGAATTTTTCATTATATAACTTGGCTTGTATATTCCAATGATGGCCTTCCTCAAAATGCCCTAGGTCTTCATGAGCAAGCAAGTTGGCTGCACACCCGCTTAGTTTCTTTTTGAGCTTTCATATACTTATAGCTCTAGTGCATCTGTTGTATGGCAATCCCTACTCACTCACATTGATATCTATTGATGGGCATCTCCACAGCCCGTTGATACGCCTATTTGATGTGAGACTATCTTCTCCCTTTTTGTCTTCTCCACAACCACCACTCTATTCCACCTATAGTGCTATGTCCATGGCTCACGCTCATGTATTGCGTGAAAATTCAAAAAGTTTTGAGAATGTCAAAAGTATGAAACAATTGCTTTGCTTGTCATCGGGGTTGTGCATGATTTAAATATTTTGTGTGGTGAATATGGAGCATAGCCAGACTATATGATTTTGTAGGGATAACTTTATTTGGCCATGTTATTTAGAGAAGACATAATTGCTTAGTTAGTATGCTTGAAGTATTATTATTTTTATGTCAATATGAACTTTTGTCTTGAATCTTTCGTATCTGAATATTCATACCACAATTAAGAAGAATTACATTAAAATTATGCCAAGTAGCACTCCACATCAAAAATTCTGTTTTTATCATTTACCTACTCGAGGACGAGCAGGAATTAAGCTTGGGGATGCCTGATATGTCTCCAACGTATCCTTAATTTTTGATTGCTCCATGCTATATTATCTATTGTTTTAAACATTATTGGGCTTTATTATCCACTTTTATATTATTTTGGGACTAACCTATTAACCGGAGGCCCATCCCAGAATTGCTGTTTTTTTGCCTGTTTTAGGGTTTCGAAGAAAATGAATATCAAACGGAATGAAACCTTCGGGAACGTGATTTTCTCATCGAATACAACTTAGGAGACTTGGACCCTATGTCAAGGCACGTAACAAGAGGCCACGAGGTAGGGGGGCGCGCCCTACCCTACCAAGCACGCCCCCACCCTCGTGGGCCCCCTGTTGCTCCACCGACGTCTTCTTCGTCCTATATATATCCACGTACCCCCAAACAATCAGAATAGGAGCCAAAAACCTAATTCCACCGCCGTAACTTTCTGTATCCATGAGATCCCATCTTGGGGCCTGTTCCGGAGCTCCGCCGGAGGGGGCATCGATCACAGAGGGCTTCTACATCAACACCATAGCCCCTCCGATGAAGTGTGAGTAGTTTGTCTCAGACCTACGGGTCCATAGTTAGTAGCTAGATGGCTTCTTCTCTCTTTTTGGATCTCAATACAATGTTCTCCCCCTCTCTTGTGGAGATCTATTCGATGTAAACTTCTTTTTGTGGTGTGTTTGTTGAGGCCGATGAATTGTGGGTTTATGATCAAGTCTATCTATGAATAATATTTGAATCTTCTGTAAATTCTTTTATGTATGATTAGTTATCTTTGCAAGTCTCTTCGAATTATCAGTTTGGTTTGGCCTACTAGATTGATCTTTCTTGCAATGGGAGAAGTGCTTAGCTTTGGGTTCAATCTTGCGGTGTCCTTTCCCGCTGACAGTAAGGGCAGCAAGGCACGTATTGTATTGTTGCCATCGAGGATAACAAGATGGGGTTTTCTTCATATTGCACGAGTCTATCCCTCTACATCATGTCATCTTTCTTAAGGCGTTACTCTGTTTTTAACTTAATACTCTAGATGCATGCTGGATAGCTGTCGATGAGTGGAGTAATAGTAGTAGATGCAGGCAGGAGTCGGTCTACTTGTCTCGGACGTGATGCCTATATACATGATCATGCCTAGATATTCTCATAATTATGCTCAATTCTGTCAATTGCTCAACAGTAATTTGTTCACCCACCGTAGAATACTTATGCTCTCGAGAGAAGCCACTAGTGAAACCTATGCCCCCCGGGTCTATCTTCATCATATTGTTCTCCTACTACTTCTCTATTTACTTTGCCTTTATTTTACTTTGCATCTTTATCATAAAAATACCAAAAATATTATCTTTATCATATCTATCAGATCTCACTCTCGTAAGTGGCCTCATAGGGATTGCCAACCCCTATTTGCATTGGTTATGAGGATTTATTTGTTTTGTGCAGGTACGAGGGACTTGCGCGTAGCCTCCTACTAGATTGATACCTTGGTTCTCAAAAACTGAGGGAAATACTTACGCTACTTTGTTGCATCATCCCTTCCTCTTCGGGGAAAACCAACGCAGTTCTCAAGAGGTAGCAAGAAGGATTTCTGGCGCCGTTGCCGGGGAGGTCTTCACAAAAGTCAACATACCAAGTACCCATCACATACCCTTATCTCCCGCATTACATTATTTGCCATTTGCCTCTCGTTTTCCTCTCCCCCCACTTCACCCTTTCCGTTTTATTCGCCCTCTCTCTCTCTATCCTCCTTCTCTTTCTCTATTTGCCTCTTTGTTTGCTTGTGTGTTAGTTTGTTTTCTCGTCGTTATGGCTAGTCCTTTACCTTCTGCCTCTTTCGGGGAAACTATGGTTGATAATAATTCGGATGCTCCTACTAAAGAACCCACTATCTCACATATAAAAAGATTCCGTGTTGGTAGTGGTAATATTATTGGAAAAGGAGTTATTCAAGATTTCTTTACTTGTGCCGGTGCTTTACCTTCTATGGGTAGTTCTATCCTTCATAGAACTAGTAGCCTTGCGGACGCTATTGCCATGCTTGTAGTTGAACTTGAAAGACAATTCATGCACTTGCATCCTTCCATACAAAGGATTTTTCTGGAATTTTCTAATATTGAGCATTCTTCTATTAAGCGTGCCGCTACTATCTTTTTGGCTCATGAGTTTACATTCATAATAAAAGAGGCCAAAGAAATCTTTGCTCATTATAGGGTGGATGCTTGCCGTCCTCCCATAGAGGCTATCCTCTTTGACCAAGAATAAATAATGCATTTTCGATCTCTAGATTATGTTGCTTTCAATGGAAATCTTAGAAAAAGGGTTCCTACCGATGTTTTAGTTGACAGAATCTCTGAACTTAAAGATGATTTGGCTATTCGAGATAATGAATTAGGATATTCTCTTGAATATAGGCTCACAAAGTTCTGTCAAAAGAATGCTTATAATGATGAATTGGTTGTGCAATATGAAGGACCAAAGGAGGAACCTATACCTCCCAAGGTTGATCTTGGGGACTTTTGTCCCATTAAATTTATCCCTTTTGATTACTTTTGCTTGACTCAAAGAAAACTTGCCGCCGAACATAGAGAATATGAGATGATTTTTAATAATCTATCTTACTATTATGGCAATACCTAGATCTATTCTTGCTTGTTATGCCTAGCTAGGGGCGTTAGACGATAGCGCTTGTTGGGAGGAAACCCAATTTTATTTTTATTCCTTTCTTTTTTCTCCTGTTTAGTAATAAATAAATTATCTAGCCTCTGTTTTGGTTGTGTTTTTTGTGTTTAATTAGTGTTTGTGCCAAGTAGAACCGTTGGGAAGACTTGGGGAAAGTCTTGTTGAACTTGCTGTAAAAAACAGAAAATTTAGCGCTCACGAGAACTGCTGTAATTTCTATTTGGGGAGTGATATTTAGTTAATTCTTCTTTAAGATGATTAATAGATAAATTTCTCACGTCTAGCAATTTACTTTAGAATTTTTCGGGTTCCAGATCTTGCGCTAGCTACAGATTACTACAGACTGTTCTGTTTTTGACAGATTCTATTTTTCGTGTGTTGTTTGCTTATTTTGATGAATCTATGGCTAGTAAAATAGTTTATAAACCATAGAGAAGTTGTAATACAGTAGGTATAATACCAATATAAATAAAGAATGAGTTCATTACAGTACCTTGAAGTGGTCTTTTGTTTTCTTTCGCTAACGGAGCTCACGAGATTTTCTACTTTAAGTTTTGTGTTGTGAAGTTTTCAAGTTTTGGGTAAAGATTTGATGGATTATGGAACAAGGAGTGGCAAGAGCCTAAGCTTGGGGATGCCCATGGCACCCCCAAGATAATCTAAGGACACCTAAAAGCCAAATCTTGGGGATGCCCCGGAAGACATCCCCTCTTTCGTCTACTTCTATCGGTAACTTTACTTGGAGCTATATTTTTATTTGCCACATGATATGTGTTTTCCTTGGAGCGTCTTGTATTATTTGAGTCTTTATTTGTTAGTTTACCACAATCATCCTTTCTGTACACACCTTTTTACAGAGCCATACATAATTTGGAATTTGTTAGAATACTCCATGTACTTCGCTTATATATTTTGAGTCATATAATTTTGCTCTAGTGCTTCACTTATATATTTTAGAGCATGGTGGTGGATTTGTTTTATAGAAACTATTGATCTCTCATGATTCACTTAGATTATTTTGAGAGTCCTTTCTTATGAGTGTGGCCAATACTATGATAAGTTTGATACTTGATAATTGTTTTGAGATATGAAGATGGTGATATTGAAGTTGTGCTAGTTGAGTAGTTGTGAATTTGAGAAATACTTGTGGTGAGGTTTGTGAATCCTGTAGCATGCACGTATGGTGAACCGTTATGTGATGAAGTCGGAGCATGATTTATTTTTTTATTGTCTTCCTTATGAGTGGCGGTCGGGGACGAGTGATGGTCTTTTCCTACCAATCTATCCCCCTATGAGCATGCATGTAATACTTTACTTTGATAACTTGTAGATTTTTGCAATAAGCATGTGAGTTATTTATGACTAATGTTGAGTCCATGGATTATACGCACTCTCACCTTTCTACCTTTGCTAGCCTCTCTAATACCGCACACCTTTTGCCGGTATCATACAACCACCATATACCTTCCTCAAAACATCCACCATACCTACCTATTATGGCATTTCCATAGCCATTCCGAGATATATTGCCATGCAACTTTCCACCGTTCCATTTATTATGACACACTCCATCATTGTCATATTGCTTAGCATGATCATATAGTTGGCATCGTATTAGTGGCAAAGCCACCGTTCATAATTCTTTCATACATGTCACTCATGCATCATTGCATATCCCAGTACACCGCCAGAGGCATTCATATAGAGTCATATTTTGTTCTAAGTATCAAGTTGTAATTGTTGAGTTGTATGAAAAATAAAAGTGTGATGATCATCATTATTATAGCATTGTCCCAGTGAGGAAAGGATGATGGAGACTATGATTCCCCACAAGTAGGGATGAGACTCCGGACGAAAAAAAGAAAGAAAAGAGGCCATAAAAAGAGAGAAAAGACCCAAAGAAAAAAATGAGAGAAAAAGAGAGAAGGGGCAATGCTACTATCCTTTTACCACACTTGTGCTTCAAAGTAGCACCATGATCTTCATAGTAGAGAGTCTCTCATGTTATCACTTTCATATACTAGTGGGAATTTTTCATTATATAACTTGGCTTGTATATTCTAATGATGGGCTTCCTCAAAATGCCCTAGGTCTTCATGAGCAAGCAAGTTGGATGCACACCCACTTAGTTTCTTTTTGAGCTTTCATATACTTATAGCTCTAGTGCATCCGTTGTATGGCAATCGCTACTCACTCACATTGATATCTATTGATGGGCATCTCCACAGCCCGTTGATACGCCTAGTTGATGTGAGACTATCTTCTCCCTTTTTGTCTTCTCCACAACCACCACTCTATTCCACCTATAGTGCTATGTCCATGGCTCACGCTCATGTATTGCGTGAAAATTGAAAAAGTTTTGAGAATGTCAAAAGTATGAAACAATTGCTAGGCTTGTCATCGGGGTTGTGCATGATTTAAATATTTTGTCTGGTGAAGATGGAGCATAGCCAGACTATATGATTTTGTAGGGATAACTTTCTTTGGCCATGTTATTTTGAGAAGACATAATTGCTTAGTTAGTATGCTTGAAGTATTATTATTTTTATGTCAATATGAACTTTTTTCTTGAATCTTTCGGATCTGAATATTCATAACACAATTAAGAAGAATTACATTAAAATTATGCCAAGTAGCACTCCGCATCAAAAATTCTGTTTTTATCATTTACCTACTCGAGGACGAGCAAGAATTAAGCTTGGGGATGCTTGATACGTCTCCAACGTATCTATAATTTTTGATTGCTCCATGCTATATTATCTATTGTTTTAAATATTATTGGGATTTATTATCCACTTTTATATTATTTTTGGGACTAACCTATTAACCGGAGGCCCAGCTCAGAATTGCTGTTTTTGCCTGTTTTAGGGTTTCGATGAAAAGGAATATCAAACGGAGTCCAAACGGAATGAAACCTTCGGGAATGTGATTTTCTCATCGAATAAAACTCAGGAGACTTGGACCCTACGTTAAGGCACGTAACAAGAGGCCACGAGGTAGGGGGCGCGCCCTACCCTACTAGGCGCGCCCCCACCCTCGCGGGCCCCCTGTTGCTCCAACGACGTACTTCTTCATCCTATATATATCCACGTACCCCCAAACGATCAGAACAGGAGCGAAAACTCTAATTCCACCGCCGTAACTTTCTGTATCCACGAGATCCCATCTTGGGGCCTGTTCCAGAGCTCCGCCGGAGGGGGCATCGATCACGGAGGGCTTCTACATCAACACCATAGCCCCTCAGATGAAGTGTGAGTAGTTTGTCTCAGACCTACGGGTCCATTGTTAGTAGCTAGATGGCTTCTTCTCTATTTTTGGATCTCAATACAATGTTCTCCCCCTCTCTTGTGGAGATCTATTCGATGTAATCTTCTTTTTGCGGTGTGTTTGTTGAGACCGATGAATTGTGGGTTTATGATCAAGTCTATCTATGAATAATATTTGAATCTTCTCTGAATTCTTTTATGTATGATTGGTTATCTTTGCAAGTCTCTTTGAATTGTCAGTTTGGTTTGGCCTACTAGATTGATCTTTCTTGTAATGGGAGAAGTGCTTAGCTTTGGGTTCAATCTTGCAGTGTCCTTTCCTGGTGACAGTAAGGGCAGCAAGGCATGTATTGTATTGTTGCCATCGAGGATAACAAGATGGGGTTTTCTTCATATTGCATGAGTCTATCCCTCTACATCATGTCATCTTGCTTAAGGCATTACTCTGTTTTTAACTTAATACTCTAGATGCATCCTGGATAGCGGTCGATGAGTGGAGTAATAGTAGTAGATGCAGGCAGGAGTCGGTCTACTTGTCTCGGACATGATGCCTATATACATCATCATGCCTAGATATTCTCATAATTATGCTCAATTCTATCAATTGCTCAACAGTAATTTGTTCACCCACCGTAGAATACTTGTGCTCCTGAGAGAAGCCACTAGTGAAACCTATGGCCCCCGGGTCTATCTTCATCATATGGTTCTCCTACTACTTTGCTATTTACTTTGCCTTTATTTTACTTTGCATCTTTATCATAAAAATACCAAAAATATTATCTTTATCATATCTATCAGATCTCACTCTCGTAAGTGGCCTCATAGGGATTGACAACCCCTATTTGCGTTGGTTGCGAGGATTTATTTGTTTTGTGCAGGTACGAGGGACTTGCGCATAGCCTCCTACTGGATTGATACCTTGGTTCCCAAAAACGGACGGAAATACTTACGCTACTTTGCTGCATCATCCCTTCCTCTTCGGGGAAAACCAACACAATGCTCAAGAGGTACCACGCAACAATGGCGACAACAACGAAGACACGACAGTTAATGCCGGATTCAGTGGCTCTAAATCCGGTAAGCGGAAAAAGCCGTTCAAGAGAAGCAATCCGGGCCCATCCAGCTTGGACCGCATATTCGATTGTTCGTGTCAAATTCACGGCACCCCCGATAAACTAGCCAACCACACAAACAGAGAATGCTGGGTGTTCAAACATTCCGGCAAGTTGAATGTCGAAAACAAGGAAAAGGGGCTGCATAGCGACGACGAGGAGGAACCCCGGCCGCCGAACACAGGAGGACAGAAGAAATTTTCTCCCCAAGTGAAAACGGTAAACATGATATACGCAACCCATATTCCCAAGCGGGAACAGAAGCGTGCACTGAGGGGCGTCTATGCGATGGAGCCAGTCGTCCCAAAGTTCAACCCATGGTCTTCTTGTCCGACCACCTTCGATCGCAGGGACCACCCCACCAGTATCCGTCATGGCGGTTCTGCCGCATTGGTCCTTGACCCCATCATTGATGGATTTCACCTCACTCGAGTCATTATGGACGGTGGCAGCAGCCTGAACCTGCTCTATCAGGATACAGTGCTTAAAATGGGTATAGACCCCTCGAGGATCAAACCCACCAAAACCACCTTTAAAGGTGTCATCCCAGGTGTAGAGGCCTGTTGCACGGGCTCAATCACACTGGAAGTGGTCTTCGGATCTCCGGACAACTTCCGAAGCGAGGAGTTAATCTTCGATATCGCCCCCTTCCGCAGTGGCTATCACACACTGCTCGGACGAACCGCATTTGCCAGATTCAATGCGGTACCGCATTATGCATACCTCAAGCTCAAAATGCCAGGACCTCGCGGGGTTATAACAGTTAATGGAAACACAGAACGCTCGCTCCGCATGGAGAAGCA
Organism: Triticum dicoccoides; assembly: GCF_002162155.2. Classification (NCBI taxonomy): domain Eukaryota; kingdom Viridiplantae; phylum Streptophyta; class Magnoliopsida; order Poales; family Poaceae; genus Triticum; species Triticum dicoccoides. The sequence continues at coordinate 460,247,749 of NC_041382.1, read as the reverse complement.
CACTGCGACCCTCACAGTAGAAGCGCAAAGCAGCCTCATGAGGCAAACCGCCAATTCGGTGAAAAAGACCCCGGACACCTTTAAGCGAGTCCGGAGTACCCTGCAAGAGGATCGCCAGACACGTTTAGAGCTCGCCTAGCAATTCGGCCTTCGTCCTAGTCCCAGTCAAGCGGCAAAATTTGCTCCGCGCGTACATAATTACGCACTCAAGATACCATGGGCATAGGCGGAGGCACAACCCACAATGCGGCTCAACCGCTTCAGGACCCGTATACCTTTAACATTTTCTTCCTTTCAGGCCCCTATTCTCTGAAGGCCCTCTCCGATCGTCTGATTATCGGACCCGTCACAGGAAGGAAACACTAAGGAAGCATGAAGCTTTGACGTACAGGGGAATCCTCAGGTGGTCTCTGATAACGATCGATATACCTGTTTTGCATACCCACACACAGCTTGACCTTGGATAGGACATGTCAAATAGTCCTATTTTTTACTTATTGCACTACATGTATGCATACGCTTTGACGTATCATTTAAATAACAATGTACATCATCAACTCATTATTGCATTCCTTTATCTTTTTTTCCCTGTCTGCTTACTTACGACAAATCGCACCCGTACATTCTGATACGACCAGTGCGTCAGGGGATTCCGTATACCCCATAACACGGCATGAAAAGTCCGAACACTTCCGATAGTGCGGCACCCCGAACTTATAGCATTATATGTATCTGCTCCGAATCATGTCTTGGGTCAATAGTTGGGTTTGCCCGGCTCCCATTGAGGGAGTCCTGGATTAGGGGGTGTCCGGATAGCCGAACTATACCTTCGGCCGGACTCCTGGACTATGAAGATACAAGATTGAAGACTTTGTCCTGTGTCCAGAAGGGACTTTCCTTGGCGTGGAAGGCAAGCTTGGCGATACGGATATGTAGATCTCCTACCATTGTAACCGACTCTGTGTAACCCTAGCCCTCTCCGGTGTCTATATAAACCGAAGGGTTTTAGTCCGTAGAACGACCAACAATCATACCATAGGCTAGCTTCTAGGGTTTAGCCTCCTTGATCTCGTGGTAGATCTACTCTTGTACTACCCATACCATCAATATTAATCAAGCAGGACATAGGGTTTTACCTCCATCAAGAGGGCCCGAACCTGGGTAAAACATCGTGTCCCCTGCCTCCTGTTACCATCCGACCTAGACGCACAGTTCGGGACCCCCTACCCGAGATCCGCCGGTTTTGACACCGACATTGGTGCTTTCATTGAGAGTTCCTCTGTGTCGTCACTTTTAGGCCCGATGGCCTCTCCGATCATCAACAGCGATGCGATCCAGGGTGAGACTTTTCTCCCCGGATAGATCTTCATATTCGGCGGCTTTGCACTGCGGGCCAATTCGCTTGGTCATCTGGAGCAGATCGAAAGCTACGCCCCTGGCCATTAGGTCAGATTTGGAAGTTTGAGCTACACGGCCGACCTCCACGGAGACTTGATCTTCGACGGATTCGAGCCACAGCCGAGCGCGCCGCACTGTCATGATGGGCATGATCTAGCTCTGCCGCCGAACAGTGCCCTGGAGGCCGCACCTGCATCAGCTCCGACTCTTAATTCAGAGACAACTGCGCCAATCGAGGATGGGTGGTTGGACACCGCCTCGGGGGCTGCAATCTCTATGGCGATCGAGCCGAACACCAGCCCTATTCTCTGCGAAGCTCGTGACTCCAAGGAGTCGGACTCCTCTCCTGACTCCGAGCCCTCCGCGCCCCTACCGATCGAACCCGATTGGGCGCCGATCATGGAGTTCACCGCCGCGGACATCTTTCAGCACTCGCCCTTCGGCGATATTCTGAATTCATTAAAGTCTCTCTCTTTATCAGGAGAGCCCTGGCTGGACTATGGTTAGCAAGGTTGGGATGCGGATGATGAAGAAATTCAAAGACCACCCACCACCCACTTCGTATCCACTATCGATGATTTAACCGACATGCTCGACTTCGACTCCAAAGACATCGACGGTATGGATGCTGATGCAGGAGACGATCAAGAACCAGCGCCTATAGGGCACTGGAAAGCCACCTCGTCGTATGATATATACATGGTGGACACCCCAAAAGAAGGCAATGGCGATGGAACAGTGGAGGATGACCTCTCCAAGAAGCAGCCTAAGCGCCGGCGTCAGCGGCGCCGCTCTAAATCCCGCCAAAGCAAAAACGGTGATTCCGGCACGGGAGATAATAACACCCCAGATAGTGCCAAAGACAACCACCTCCAGCAAGATTCCGCACAGGAGGATGGAGAAGCCAGACCTCATGAGAGAGCGGCAGACAGAGAGGTCGAGGACGATAATTATATGCCTCCCTCCGAAGACGAGGCAAGCCTCGACGACGACGAATTTGTCGTGCCGGAGGATCCCGTCGAACAAGAACGTTTCAAACGCAGGCTTAGAGCTGATCAAGATTTGCTAGCAGATGGACTGAAGTCCTTGCGGCCGAAGAGTATGAACTCGAACGCCCCTCCAAGAGCTACCCAAAGCACAGGTTGCTACCCCAATTAGAGGAGGAAGCACCTAAACCTACATCACCAGCGCATGATGCGGCCGACCGGCCACCCCGTGGCCGCGACAAAGAGGCCTCTCGGCCCTCCACTCAAGCCGCACCCCGGCGCCGCTTAAAAAATACCAAGGAACGGGAAAACGCGCCAGACCTGCGAGATATATTGGAAGACAAGGCAAACAAGATCGATCTACGGATCGCGTGGGCGCCCCACAGCACGAGATGGTACTCGTCACGCCGGATACAGTAAATCCGGCCGGGCCGAACACAGTAGACAAAGCTCGTTTGAGCTGCGTCGTGATATAGCCCAATACAGAGGCGCCGCACACTCACTATGCTTCACAGATGAAGTAATGGATCATCAAATCCCCGAGGGTTTCAAACCCGTGAACATCGAATCATACGATGGCACAACAGATCCTGCGGTATGGATCAAGGACTATCTCCTTCATATCCACATGGCCCGCGGTGATGACCTACACGCCATCAAATACCTCCCACTCAAGCTTAAAGGACTAGCTCGGCATTGGCTTAACAGCTTGCCAGCAGAATCAATTGGTTGTTGGGAGGACCTGGAAGCCGCATTCCTCGACAATTTCCAGGGCACTTATGTGCGACCACCAGACGCCGATAACCTAAGCCACATAATTCAGCAGCCAGAGGAATCGGCCAGACAATTCTGGACACGGTTTCTAACCAAGAAAAATCAAATCGTCGACTGTCCGAACGCAGAGGCCCTAGCAGCCTTCAAGCATAACATCTGTGATGAGTGGCTTGCACGACACCTAGGACAGGAAAAGCCGAAATCTATGGCAGCCCTCACGACACTTATGACCCGCTTTTGCACGGGAGAAGACAGCTGGCTAGCTCGCAGCAACAACATGACCAAGAGCCCTGGTAATTCGGATACCAAGGACAGCAATGGCAGGTCGCATCGCAACAAGGAAAAGCGCCGCATTAACGGCGACAATGCTAAGGATACGACAGTTAATGCCGGATTCAGAGGCTCTAAACCCGGTCAGCGGAAAAAGCCATTCAAAAGAAATACTCTGGGCCCATCCAGTTTGGACCAAATACTCGATCGCTCATGCCAGATACATGGCACCCCCGAAAAACCAGCCAATCACACCAACAGGGATTGTTGGGTGTTCAAGCAGGAAGGCAAGTTAAATGCCGAAAGCAGAGACAAGGGGCTGCATAGCAATGACGAGGAGGAGCCCCGGCCGCTGAACAACAGTGGACAGAAAGGTTTTCCCCCACAAGTGCGGACGGTGAACATGATATACGCAACCCACGTCCCCAAGAGGGAGCAGAAGCGTGCGCTAAGGGACGTATACACGATGGAGCCAGTCGCCCCAAAGTTCAACCCATGGTCTTCCTGCCCGATCACTTTTGATCGAAGGGACCACCCCACTACATCCGTCATGGCGGATTCGCCGCATTGGTTCTAGACCCAATTATTGACGGATTTCACCTCACTAGAGTCCTTATGGACGGCGACAGCAGCCTGAACCTGCTTTACCAGGATACAGTGCGGAAAATGGGCATCGATCCCTCGAGGATTAAACCCACTAAAACGACCTTTAAAGGCTTCATACCAGGTGTAGAGGCCAACCGTATAGGCTCAGTTACACTTGAAGTGGTCTTCGGATCTCCAGATAATTTCCGAAGCGAGGAGTTAATCTTCGACATAGTCCCGTTCCGCAGTGGCTATCACGCACTGCTCGGGCGAACCGCATTTGCCAAGTTCAATGCAGTGCCACACTACGCATACCTCAAGCTCAAGATGCCAGGACCTCGAGGAGTCATCACGGTCAATGGAAACACCGAACGCTCTCTCCGAACGGAGGAGCATACGGCGGCTATCGCAGCGGAAGTACAAAGCAGCCTCTCAAGGCAATTCCCAAGTCCGGTCATTAAACGTCTGGACGCTGTCAAGCGCGCCTGGAGTAACCTACAACAAGACTGCCTGGCACGTTCCGAGGAAGCGTAGCAATGCGGCCCCAACCCCAGCCCTCGCCAAATTGCGAAACCAGTGTTGCACGTACATAACTACGCTGTGGAAATACCCTGGGCACAGGGGGAGGGGCACCATCACGGCACGCCCGAAACGCGGCTTAAACTGCACTAGGGGCTGCCGATTTCTTAATTTTCTCTTATTTTCAGGACTCCATTCTTCGGAAGGCTTGTCCGGCAGTACAATTGCCACACAAATGATACAACCAGGGAAGCAGAAAGCTACGCCGCACTATGGAACTCTAAGGTGGTCTCTATAATGAGCAGTATACCTACTTCACATACCATTCCGCAGCTCGCCCCTGGAAAGGACATGTTAAATAGTCCCATCTTTTGCCTATTGCACTATTTGTATCGTTCTGCTTTGATCGCAGATTTTTTTAAATAAACAAAGCATAGCTTCCGTCTATTATTGCATTACTCTTTTTACGAATATATGTTCATTAATGACATGTTGCACCCATACACTTTGGTACGGCCAATACGCCAGGGGCTTAAGTACCCCACAATACGGTGTGAGAAGTCCGAACACTTTCACAAGTGCGGCACCCCGAACTTATAGCATTATATGCATCGGCTCCGAATCATGTCTTGGGTCAATAGTTGGGTTTGCCTGGCTCCTATGTTTTGGTACCTTACGTTCTGTTATATCGGCTAAGGTAGCACTAGGAGAACTACTGCGATTGTGCCCCAGTTGAGCTGGGCTAAGCACCTCAGTAGAGAAAGCTAAAACTGACCGTCATGATGAGATGAGAGCTGGTCGCTGTTCGAGAGGTTTTTGAGTCCCTAAAGACTTATGCCGCTTAGAGCGAGGAGTCGGCTTTGTCCGGCCTAGGCGTGGATAGCGCCCCGAACTCGGTCTTCCGAACACTAGGGGATTCGCCGAAATTTAAAATTATAGAATTCTATGGCTAAGTGAGAGTGTTCAAGCATTATAATCCGATTGCCTTGTTCGTTGTGTTGAGCGCCTCCCTCGAAGGACCCAAGAATGGGAAAAAGAGCGCTCATGTTTATCCCGAACACCCCAGCACTCGTGGCATGGGGGCAGAAGCCGACGACTCGCCATCTCTCAAATTTGATAAACGGCCGCACAGAAGGTAATATTTTAAATTCAAAAGCATTGCTTAGCGCATATGAACAAGTTTTCAGCGTACAGGATCACAAATGCGAGTTTACTCAAAAATTACATCTTTGGAGCATTCATCCACTATAAGGCGGGCACCCTTCAGGACGCCCTCATAATAGGCTTCCGGGACGCGATGCTCCTTGCCTAGCGGCGGCCCATCCTTCACCAGCTTCTCTGCATCCATCTTGCCCCAGTGCACTTTAGCACGGGCAAGCGCCCTACGGGCACCTTCGATGCAGACGGAGTACTTGATTACTTCAAGCCATGGACATGCATCCACCAGCCGCCTCACCAGCCTGAAGTAGCTCCCAGGAAGAGCCTCTCCAGGCCAAAGCCGATCTATGAGTCCCTTTATGGCCTGTTCGGCCACCTTGTGGAGCTCGACCATTTGCTTCAGCTCGTCGCTCAAAGGCACCAGGTGTCGGGCCTCAGCATACTGAGACCAGAACACCTTCTCCGTCGAGCTCCCCTCCTCGGCTTGATAGTAGGCGGCGGCATCAGGCGCACTGCGGGGCAAATCTGCGAATGCTCCTAGAGAGCTCCGGACTCGAGTAAGTAACAAGTAATTCACTTTCACGTGCTTGCTTTGCATAATGAATGCCTTACCCGCCGCTATCTTCTTTATCGCTTCAATTTCTTGGAGGGCTTTCTGGGCTTCGGCCTTGGCAGCCTTCGCGCTTTCGAGCGCTGCCGCAAGCTCGGACGCTTGTGTCTTTGAGTCAAGATCCAAACTCTCGTGTTTTTTCACGAGAGCCTGGAGCTCTTTCTGCACCTCCTCCACCCGTGCCTCCTGCTTCCCTCTCTCTGTGCGCTCCGCGGCCGCTCTGTTTTCGGCCTCGGACAACGCTTTCTTAAGGGTTGCCACCTCGGTCGTGGCCCCTATAACAGCATGTTGATCCTGTCATTTTTTGCAACCACATCTTCTCTATATACTTGCGCAAGGTATTACTTACCTTCCTTCTCCTCGAGTTGCCTCTTGGCATGGCCGAGCTTGTTCTCGGACCGCACGAGGTTTTGCTTCAGCGTATCCACCTCCGCAGTCAGTATGGCGGAGGCCAGCAGCGAAGCCTGCATATGCATATTGACTTGATTATGTTAGACTCCTGCGAATGTTATTAGATCCTCTATTCGGCTTTTCTTTCCGAATGTCGAATAGAGTATCAGGGGCTACTGTCTATGCGGTAATATTTTTTACATATTCTTCACTTACCTCAAAGCCTGTTAGAAGGCTGGCACAGGCTTCAGTCAGTCCGCTCTTGGCGGACTGAACCTTCTGGATCACCGCACTCATAATAGTGCGGTGCTCCTCGTCGATGGAGGCGCCGTTAAGCACCTCCAGCAAATTGTCCGGTGCCTCCAGTTGGACGGAGGTCGCCGGCTCGGTAGGCTTGCTCCTCTTGGAAGGAGGCTGCCTACCGGAGTCCGGAACCGTTGAAGGTTCCGGCGTGGTGTCCGGCTCAAGGCCGGACTTGGAGCCCTTGGGGGTTCTATCCCCTTTATGCCTGGAGTCCGGGAGGTCGCCTTGCGGCGCCTCCAGGACCACCTCCTCCTGGCTTGGAACCTATTGGGACGCCACCTCGGCGTCATCTGTAGGGTGGGGTGAGGTAGCCGTTGGAAGCTAATTCACATCCGACGAATCCAGGGAACCGCTCGATGACACATCAAGCCGGTCTTTGGGTGGACTGCATAAACATGTTCGACGTAAGGAAAAGCTGTGCAATGGAGGAATACTATGAATCACTCTGGTATCCGGATACTTACGATTTCGCCAGGGGCTTGGCCCTGAGTGGCCACTCCTCTTTGCCTTCGTCGGTGTTGGTGGAGTAGTCCGGAGGAAGGGTTTTCCCCTTCTTGGACCCTTCGGCCTCCCCAGTTGGGGCGGCCTTCCTTTTCTTCCCTTCCCCCGCTGGAGGGGTAGAGGTCTCTTCTTCCTCCTCCTCATCTTCACGAGAGGAGTGCGTCTTGGAGTCGTCGAATGATGAAACCGACACCTCCAGGCGCCGGGCACTCTTTCGAGTCCCCGTGGCCTTCTTCTTGGCCTTCTTCTCCGGCACCACATAGGGTGCCGGAACCGGCAGCTTCGCCAAGCGAGCGTCCACTGGGCCTTCGGGCAAAGGAGCCGGACAGTTGATCTATCCGGACGTCTCCTGCCAATCCTGTCAAAGGTAAGGGAGCTTAGATCCCGCATGGAGTCAAACTATGAAAAACTAATACCCTGTAAAAGGTAAAAACCGCTCATCGCACGAGCGTGACGCTGCGTGCTGAATCCGCGATCCTCGGTAGCGGATGCGGGGGCCTCGGCGCCCTTGAAAAGCACCTTCCAGGCATCTTCGTACGTCGTGTCAAAGAGCCTGCTCAGAGTTCGGTGCTGCGCCGGGTCGAACTCCCACATGTTGAAAGCCCGTTGTTGACACGGGAGGATCCGGCGGATGAGCATAACCTAGACTACGTTGACAAGTTTGAGCTTCTTGTCCACCAGGGTTTGGACGCATGTTTGGAGTCCGGTCAGCTCTCCTTCTTTACCCCACGACAGGCCCATCTCTTTCCAGGAGGTGAGCCGCGTAGGGGGTCCGGATCGGAACTCGGGGGCTGCGACACATTCAGGGTCGCGCGGCTCGATGATGTAAAACCACCCCGATTGCCACCCTTTTAGGGACTCCACGAAGGAGCCCTCGAGCTATAGGACGTTGGGCATCTTGCCCACCATGGCGCCTCCGCACTCCGCCTGGGTGCCGTGAACCACCTTCGGCTTGACATTGAAAGTCTTGAGCCATAGGCCGAAATGGGGGCGGATGCAGAAGAAAGCCTCGCACATGACGATAAACGCCGAGATATTAAGGACAAATTTCGGGGCCAGTTCATGGAAATCCAGGCCATAGTAGAACATGAGCCCCCGGACAAATGGGTGGAGAGGGAAACCCAGTCCGCGGAGGAAATGGGGGAGGAACACCACCCTCTCATGGGGCCCGGGGGTGGGGATGAGCTGCCCCTCTTCGGGAAGCCGGTGCGCAATGTCGTTAGACAAGTATCTGGCCTTCCTTAGTTTTTTGATGTGTCCCTCCGTGACGGAGGAGACCATCCACTTGCCTCCCGCTCCAGACATGGCTGGAGAAGGTTGAGGTGGGGTGTGCGGACTTGGGCGCTGGAGCTCGAGTGCGTGGAAATGGATAGGCAAAGGAGGAAGAAGGCGTGGATGAAAAGGTGGATCCTTATCCCCTTATATGGGTGGACGCGACTATGCGTCCCCAACAGCCTGGTAAAACTCGCTTATCTCCCGAGCGCCGTAATCAATGGCACGGTTGGGTTACCCACGCCCATATTGATGAGAATCCTAGAGTAAGGGGACACAATCTCTGCTTTGACAAGACGTGCCAAGGAAACCGCCTCGCTAAATGCGCTGAGGTGGGACAGTAAAACGATTCGAATAAAGACTTGGCCATGGTGTGATGTCACGCTACGGAATACACCAGCATATTAGATTTGTGTAAATATTATTCTCTCTATGGCAATATGTGGTAACTTATTTTGCAGAGCCGGACACTACCTTTGTGTTCAAAATCTTCTATGAAGTACTTGGAGGAGGAACCCGCCTTGCAATGCCGAAGACAATCTGCGCGCCGGACTCGTCGTCATTGAAGCCTGGTTCAGGGGCTACTGAGGGAGTCCTGGATTAGGGGCTGTCCGGATAGCCGGACTATACCTTCGGCCGGACTCCTGGACTATGAAGATACAAGATTGAAGACTTTGTCCCGTGTCCGCAAGGGACTTTCCTTGGCGTGGAAGGCAAGCTTGGCGATACGGATATGTAGATCTCCTACCATTGTAACCGACTCTGTGTAACCCTAGCCCTCTCCGGTGTCTATATAAACCGAAGGGTTTTAGTCCGTAGGACGACCAACAATCATACCATAGGCTAGCTTCTAGGGTTTAGCCTCCTTGATCTCATGGTAGATCTACTCTTGTACTACCCATACCATCAATATTAATCAAGCAGGACGTAGGGTTTTACCTCCATCAAGAGGGCCCGAACCTAGGTAAAACATTGTGTCCCCTGCCTCCTGTTACCATCCGACCTAGACGCACAATTTGGGACCCCCTACCCGAGATCCGCCGGTTTTGACACCGACACCCATGTTTTGGTACCTTACGTTCCGCTATATCGGCTAAGGTAGCACTAGGAGAACTACTACGATTGTGTCCCGGTTCTTCCGGATGAGCACCTCAGTAGAGAAAGCCGAAAACTGATTGTCATGATGCGGCAAGAGCTGGTCGCTGTTCGAGAGGTCTCAAATCCTTAAAGATTTTTTCCGCTTCGGGCGAGGTGTCGGCCTTGTCTGATTTTGGCGTACATAGCGCCCCAAGTTCGGCCTTCCGAATACTAGGGGCTTCGCCAAAATTTAAAATTGTAGACTTCTATGGCTAAGTGAGAGTGATAAAGCTTTATAGTCCGATTGCCTGGTTCGTTATGCTGAACACCTCCTTCGAAGGACCCAAAACTGGGATAAAGAGTGATCAGGTTTATCCCGAACACCTCAGTATTAGTTACATGGGGGCAGAAGCCGACGACTGGCCAACTCTCAAATAATATAAACGGCCGCACAGAAGGTAATATTTTAAATTAACAAGCGTTACATAGCGCACATGAACTCATTTCACATTACAGGATCACATGAGTACATTCATTCAAATATTACATCCTTAGCACATTCTTCTGCCACAAGGCGAGCACCCTTCAGGACACTGTCATAATACTTTTCAGGGTGGCGATGCTCCTTGCCCTCCGGCGGCCCCTCCTTCACCAGCTTATCAGCATCCATCTTCGCCTGGAGCACTTTCGCCTGGGCAAAAGCCCTACGCGCACCCTCAATGCAGACAGACCGCTTTATGACTTCAAACCGGGGGCATGCGTTCACAAGCTGCCTTACCAGTCCAAAATAGCTGCCAGGCAAGGGCTCGCCAGGCCACATCCGGACTACGAGGCCCTTGGCCGCCTTGTGAAGCTCGACCAGTTGCTTCAACTGGTCGCTCAAGGGCATCGGATGTTCGGTCCTAGTATACTGAGACCAGAACAACTTCTCCGTTGAGCTCCCTTCCTCGGCCCGGTAGAACTCCACGGCATCCGATACACTGCTGGGTAGATCTGTGAACGCTCCTGGAGAGCTCTGAATTCGGGTAAGTAAAAGGAAAGTTTCCTTCACATGCTTGCTTTGCATAATGAATGCCTTACCCGCCGCTATCTTCCTGACTGCCTCAATTTCCTGGAGGGCCTTTTGGGCTTCGGCCTTGGCATTTTGTGCGTTCTCGAGGGCCTTCGCAAGCTTGGACCTTTGCGTCTTAGAGTCACGCTCCAAGGACTCGTAATCCTTGACAAACTCCTGGAGCTCTTGCTGAACCTCGCTGACTCGGGCCTCTTGCTTCTCGCGCTCAGCGCGCTCCTTGGCCGCTTTGCCTTCGGCCTCGAACAACGCCTTCTTCAGGGCCGCCACTTCGGTCGTGGCCCCTAGCAAAATTCATGACGATCCTGTGATCTAACAACCAGTTTCCTTTTTCTTTATCAATAAACAGACAAGGTATTACTTACCTTTGTTCTCTTCGAGCTGCCTCTTGGTAAGGCTGGGCTCTTCCTCAGACCGCTCAAGGTCCCGCTTCAGTGCGGAGACCTCCGCCGTGTAAGAGGCAGCGGCCAGTAGTGAAGCCTGCTTATTCACATAGACATATTCTGATTAGACTCCTGTGATTATTATTTGATCCTCTGTTCGGCCTTTCTTTGCAAACACCAAACAGAGCATCAGGGGCTACTGTCTATGCTGTAACGTTTTCTCATAATTTGATTATTTACCTCAAAGCCTGTTAGGAGTTTGGCACAGGCTTCAGTCAGTCCGCTTTTGGTGGACCGAACCTTCTTGACCACCGCACTCATGATAGTGCGGTGCTCTTCGTCAATGGAAGCGCCGTGAAGCGCTTCCACCAAATTGTCCGATGCCTCTGGATGGACAGAGGGCATCGGCACAGATGGCTTGTCCCCCTTCGCGAAGGGTCGCCTGACAGAATCCGGAACCACTGGAGGTTCCGGCGCAGTATTCGACTGGTGGCTAGACTTGCTGCCCCCGGCATTAGAACCCATGGGAGTCTTGCCCCTCGTCCGCCCAGCGTCCGGAATGTCGCCTTGGGGTGCCTCCGGAACTATCTCCCCTTGGTTCAGTACCCTTTGAGACAACACCTCGACATCGTCCGTAGGACGGGGGGAGGAGGCGGTTGCGAGTGAATCGTTGTTCATCTCCGACAGGCCCAAAGACTCATCCGAAGAGGATACGTTGATATGGGCTTTGGATGGGCTGCATGGTCATGTTCGGGATGATAAGAAGCAATGACATAAAACATACCAAGAACTATTATGGTATCTGGATACTTACGACTTCGCCAGGGGCTTGTCCCTAGGTAACCACTCCTCGTCGCTAAAAGCGGCCGCCGTGGAGCTCCGGAAGGAGAGTCCTTCCCTTCTTGGACCCTTCGGCCTCCCTTGACGGGGCACCCTTCCTTTTCTTGTCTCCCCGGCTTGGGGGGGGGAACTTTCCTCTTCCTCCTCCTCATTTTCGTGGGAGGAGGGTGCCTCGGTGTTATCGGACGATGAGTCCGATACGACCTTGCGCCGGAGACCTTTCCTGGTCCCCGTGGCCTTCTTCTTGGCCTTCTTCTCCGGCGCCTCATAGGGCGCCGGAACCAGCATCTCCGTTAAGAGAGCACTTGTTGGATCCTCGGGCAGTGGGGCCGGACAATCGATCCGCTCCACTGTCGCGACCCACTCCTGTTAAATGGCATGGAGGTTTAGACCCCCCACATGATTATACTGGGAAAGAAACATCTTATGAGATATAAGGAGCTTACCGGATTGGCAAGGCACTTTGCGCTGAGTCCGCGATCCTCGGTAAGGGGAGGAGGTACCTCAGCGGACTTGAACATCACCTTCCAGATGTCCTGGTGTGTCGTGTCGAAGAGCTCTTGCAGCGTCTGGTGCTTAGCCGAGTCGAACTCCCACATATTGAATGCCCATTTTTGACATGGGAGGATCCGGCGGAAGAGCATGACCTGGACCACATTGACAAGCTTGATTTTCTTGCTTATCATGTTTTTAACATAGTTCTGGAGTTCGGTCAGCTCCACCGATGAACCCCAGGATAGGCCCTTCTCTTTCCAGGATGTGAGCTGCATGGGGATGCCAGATCAAAATTCGGGGGCCGCCACCCAGTTGGTGTCACGCGGCTCGGTGATGTAGAACCACCCTGATTACCACCCCTTTACGGTCTCCACATAGGAGCCTTCGAGCTAGGTGACGTTGGGCATTTTGCCCACAATGGTGCCTCCGCACTCCGCTTGCTGGCCGACCACCATCTTCGGTTTAATGTTGTAGGTCTTCAGCCACATGCCGAAGTGGGGCTTGATGTGGAGGAAGGCCTCGCACATGACGATAAACACCGAGATGTTGATGATGAAATTGGGGGCCAGATCGTGGAAGTCCAGCCCGTAGTAGAACATGAGCCCGAGGACAAATGGGTGGAGGGGAAATCCCAGCCCACGGACGAAATGGGTAAGGAATACAACCCTTTCGTGGGGTCCGGGGGTAGGGACGATCTGCCCCGTGTCTGGGAGCCGGTGCGCGATATCTGCGGCCAGGTATCCGACTTTCGAAGCTTCGTAATGTTCTCCTCTGTAACGGAGGAGACCATCCACTTGCCTCCCGCTCCGGACATGTTTGGAGTGGTTTTATGGAGAAAATGCGAACTTGGGCGCTGGAGCTCAAGTGCGCAAGAATGGATGGCCAGGGAAGAAGAAGGCGTGGGTGAAAAGGAGGAGTCCTTGTCCCTTTATAAGGGCGGAAGAAACTGTGCGCCTCCCCACCCGCCTGGTAAACTCGCTTATTCCCCAAGCGCCGTGATTGATGGCGTGGTTGGGTTACCCACACCCGTATTGATGAGAATCCCGTGATAAGGGGACACGATCTCTGCTTCGACAAGACATGCCAAGAAAACCGCCTCGCAATATGTGCAGTAGCTGGTTGAGAAAAATGGTTCGAATAATGACCGGGCCATGGCGTGATGTCACGCTATGAAATTTGTCAGCAGATTAGATTTGTGGGATATTATACTCTCTACGGTGGCATGTGGAATTTGTTTTGTGGATCCGGACACTATCCTTGTGTTCAAAATCTTCTATGGAGTATTCGGAGGAAGAACCCTCCTTGCAATGCCGAAGACAATCTGCGCGCCGGACTCATCGTCATTGAAGCCTGGTTCAGGGGCTACTAAGGGAGTCCTGGATTAGGGGGTCCTCGGACGACCGGACTATATCCTTTGGCCGGACTGTTGGGCTATGAAGATACAAGATTGAAGACTTCGTCCCGTGTCCGGGTGGGACTCTCCTTTGCGTGGAAGGCAAGCTTAGCAATTCGGATATGTAGATCTCCTCCCTTGTAACCGACTCTGTGTAACCCTAGCCCCTCCGGTGCCTATATAAACTGGAGGGTTTAGTCCGTAGGACAACAACAATCATAATCATAGGCTAGCTTCTAGGGTTTAGCCTCTACGATCTCGTGGTAGATCAACTCTTGTAATACTCATATCATCAAGATCAATCAAGCAGGAAGTAGGGTATTACCTCCTTCGAGAGGGCGCGAACCTGGGTAAACATTGTGTCCCCCGCCTCCTGTTACCATCCACCTTAGACGCATAGTTCGGGACCCCCTACCTGAGATCTGCCGGTTTGGACACCGACAAACACCACTGCTAAGAATTCTTTTTTAGTAGTAGCATAATTTCTTAGAGGACTGTCTAGAGTTTTACTAGCATAATGAATAACATTCAATTTCTTATCAACTCTTTGTCCTAGAACAACACCAACAACATAGTCACTAGCATCACACATAATTTCAACAGGCAAGTTCCAATCAGGTGGTTGAACAATAGGTGGAGAAATTAAGTCTTTCTTGAGTGTTTCAAAGGCTTCTAAACAATCATCATAAAAAACAAAAGGAATATCCTTTTGCAAAAGACTAGTGAGAGGCCTAGAAATTTTTTGAAAAGTCTTTGATAAATCTCCTATAGAAACCAGCATGACCTAGGAAACTATGAATACCTTTTATATCTTTAGGACATGGCATTTTCTCAACTGCTTCAACCTTAGCTTGGTCCACTTCAATACCTCTTTCAGAAATTTTATGACCCAAGACAATGCCTTCATTAACCATAAAGTGGCACTTATCCCAATTCAAGACAAGATTTTTTGTTCACATCTCTGCAAAACTCGATCACGATTGCTTAAATAATCATCAAAAGACTTCCCATAAACAGAAAAGTCATCCATGAAAACCTCAATGGTATTTTCACAAAAATCAGAGAATATACCAGTCATACTGTAACATCCCAAATTTTCAATTTGGAATGTTATACATAGGTCATTCATGCATATCACATTTTTATTGCATTTCATTTTGCAATCCTCGATATCCTAAGCAACCCAAGGACCCTCAGAGAGAGTTGGGGATTTCCTAGTTCTCATATTTGAATTTTTCTCAAATGTCGAAACAAGAATCACTTTGGTTTTAATATATTTTCTCTCCGAAAACATTTCATACTAAAAATATGAGAGGAGGTAAAATGACTTCTCCAAAATAAAGGAAATATTGGAGGAAGAATATTAAAATCAATCATTATATTTTATTTGGATTTTATCTCTATTTTATTTGAATTAGGAAAAATATGTGTTTTTCAAAATTGCATTAGAGTCCCAAATAAATGTTCACTTTGTCCACTAAATTTTTGGAGGACGAGGAAAATTTATTTCAGGATTTTTGGAGTCCATTAAGTATTTCTATTAATCGTTTTTTTGCATGACGGAATATTTTTTAAAAAAGAGTTCTAACCGACTCCGGGCCGTAACCGGCCAGGACTCCCCAGGCCGGCTCTTTATAAGCCGCCGCCCCCCGACCCCGCTGCCCACCCGAGCCCAGCCACCGCCGCGCCCAAATCCTAACCCTAAGTTGCCGCCGGACGCCGCCGGATCCGCCGCCAGAGTACGCCGCCATCCCATTCCACGAGGTAGCCGCCGATTTTTCTTAAAAACCGATAGGTTTTTATTTTGAAAACCTAGATCTCGTTTTTTTAGAATTGGTTTTGTTCGGTTTTCTCGGTTCGGTTAAATAGTGGACGTTCGTCCGTATGTTCATTTTAACGAAAGTTGTTCGCCCATTAGCCGCAGACAGCGAACGTTCGTTCGTTAGACTGTTCGTCAGTTTTTCTTTTTCCGGGGTTTTCCGCGATTATTTTCAATTGTGATTTCTGCCCTGATTTTTGTTTTAGTTTATCTTTTCGCTCGTTTATCGAAATGACGCGATTCAAGCGCCTAGATCTTCGTCTCGAAGTTCTCTTTCTGTATAACCAACTTGAACAAGATTTTGATATAGTAAAATTTGACTTTAGTCCAGATTAGTAATCGGATCTTGTTTCTTTCGTAGTTTGAGTTTCGTTGCTCCATTTGATTTGATTCTTTTTGCAAACCGGAGTTCTTCATATGAACTTTCTAGTTAGATCTTATAAGTTGAGTTTTTACCCTTGCATCATTGCTTGAGTGCTTATGCATGTTATTGTTTGTTTGCGATAGAATTCTCGGAGTGCGAAGCGTGCTACTACGAGTCACTGGGTTTTGCGGGTCGTCAGCAAGGCAAGTAACACATTGATAATACTTCTTTCATACCCAATTTTTATGCATTAGTTCCAATCCTCAAACATTGCATGATTAGGATGTGTTTAACATGTGGGTATTGGGAAGTAGATGATGAGGTAGAACCTATTGCGCTATTTTTTATCAAACCCCTGGGAGTTGCTTCTGCGTTATGCTTTTTGCTCTGCTATGCTCGTAGACATGGTTTGGTTTCAGAGATCCATGACAGATGTGAGTGTTTAATTAATGGTTAACTTAAGGTGGCAACTTTAATACACATCTGGGTGGATTGCTTGTGGGCACCTGGAGAATCCAGTGTTGTCCTGGGATATCCCGGAGTACCCGTGTGGTCATCCTACGGTCTGCCACCCAGGTTCAAAGGGATCATAAGATTATTCATGCTAGAAACTTCCGTGTGCAACCACAAGCTATTATGGGCTCTAGCATAGTTGAGTATGTTGCATGACCTCTTCCAATGGTGGGCTAGCAGATGTAGAGGGAAAGTAGGTGTAACTGTCCACCCGGGGTTAGAGTTAATGTTTCTGAAAGATTCTGTCTCGGTCATCCATTTGTCAAACACCATGTAGTGCGAGAAATCCAACGGAGGAGATCAAGTCTTGTGGGGAAAAGTGCGCAAACCTCTGCAGAGTGTACAAACTAATCATGGTTAGCTGTGTCCCCGGTTATGGACATCTTGAGTATCTGGTTCTTGGATTATCATATGGATCTCATCACTCTAAATTAATTTTGTTGGGTTGATAATTACTTTTAATTGGGATTGAGTTGGAGGAACCTTCTCAATGTTGTTCAACTACCATGATAGTTAAATAAAATATATTCCTTTGTTGTAGGGAAAATTTGGCTTTTCACAAAAACATATTAACCGTAGAGCCTCCACCAGCCATATATGCATATAGTGATAGCATTTATCTGTTAATTATTCTACTGTGTTACATTTCCAGCATATTCCATGTGCTGACCCGTTTTCGGGCTGCAACGTATCATGTTGCAGACTTTTCAGACGACGAGTAAGGTTCGCTAGGCCGTTGTTGTGCACTCAGCTATGCCGTTGGAGTTGATAGACTCACTTTATCTGCCAAGCCTTCTGCTGTTATCTTATTTAGATGGCCTTAATCCATATTTATTGTAATAAGTTCTCTTTGGAGACTATCGATGTAATAAGTGTGTGATTGCTACTCTGTTATAAATCTTTGAGTACTGTGTGTGTCAGCATTACCGATCCAAGGATGACACTAAAGCACAGAGACTTGACGGTCTAAGGTCGGGTCGCTACAAGATGGTATCAGAGCACACGCTGATTGTAGGACACGACCACTAAGAAAAGCCATAGGCCATTCTTCTCTACTCATTTCTGACTCCTCTCCATTTTCTACTCTTTAGGATGGCAGACTCGAGGAACAAGTTTGCACAACCGGATGAAGACACACATTTTGGATGACACTTGAAGGAAGTCACTAGGTACCTGAACATTGGAATACCAAGCTTCACCGGGACCTACACCGCCACTTTACCAGAAGAGGAGCGCTGGATGATTCGAGTTCAAGTTCCAGGAAGGACATTCACGCCAGTCACTAAGCCCATAGAGTTTTCCATTGATGCACCAACCTGGAGTCTAGGTAAGAGTATGGCAGCCCACATTGCCATAGGACGTATTAGAGAAGTTTTCAAACATGAGCTGAAGGACACTATCTACCAGATATGTGGGCATCGAGATGAGCAATGGGAGATGATCATTACCAGGAAGGACAGGTCTATTGCAGCTTTCATCCCGGAGTTAAACCAGCACATTCGTCGCCAAGAGAACCAGATGTGTGCAAGCATGATAGATTTGAAGAAGGCGATGGCCAGGAACATGGAGCTAGAAGAGGAACTCAAGTCTACGCGCAACGGATATGAGGAGGAAATCGCAATACTATTGGAGAAGAATGACGACCTGATAAAGAAGATCGGAGTATTCATGGGAGACCCCGCACCAGGAAGAGATGAAGACGAACCCAAGGAGATACGTTCTGAAGACTACATCATCATTGACGACACCGACTCCGACCCCGACAGTAGTGATGATGACTATGAAGATGAAGCTGGAGCAGATATTATGGAGTCTTTCACCAATCAGAATTTCTAGTAGACCACCATATGATCAAGTAGTTTTCCCCCATTATATAGTATAGTCTGAGCACTGTACGATAGTTAGACCGATTGTATGCCCTTGCTTGATTGATTGAGTGATATGTTTGTGTTTGTCTCATGTGCATATGGGTAGTGTCTTCTCACTAGACCTCATTCTATTCTAATCTCTTCCCTCTAAACCCATCAGATGCCTCTGAGACGTGATACCGGATTTGTCTTCCCACTGGAGCTCACTCAGTTGATCCAACAGCAGAATGCCTTGATGGAGTTGTTAGTTCAGAACCAAGGCAACAACAACAACAACAACAACCCACCGCCACCACCTCCAGTTGATAACTTAGCCCGTTTTCTGAGGTTGCAGCCGCTGGTGCTTTCCAGTTGCACCAAGCCAATAGTTGCGGATGACTGGCTGGACAGGATTGGAAGGGAGTTGACCACCGCAGGTTGCACAGATGCTGAGAAGGTGCGTTTTGCCACACACCAATTGGATGGAGCAGGAGCCTCATGGTGGTAGAATTACACAGCCACTTTTCCTATAGTCAATATCACATGGGATCAGTTTCAGCAAGCATTCCGCACAGTCCACGTCTCAACTGGAGCAATAAGGATGAAGAAGCGTGAGTTTCGCAACTTACGCCAAGGGAACCGTACTATGGGGCAGTACGTGGAAGAGTTTAGCAAGTTATCCCGCTATGCCCCAGATGATGTGGCCACTGATGCTGCGAAGCAGGAGAAGTTTATGGAAGGGCTGAATGATGAGATGAGTATGCAGTTAATGGTGGCAACATTTAACAACTATCAGGAGTTGGTAGATAAAACTCTCATGATCGAAGGGAAGCAGCAGTAAATAGAGAGTCGCAAGAGGAAATATGGACAAGGGAAGTACAATTCAGGAGTTGAGCAGAAGCCTCGCTTTACCCCGAACTCGGGAGGGCTTACCCATAACCATGGAGGCCACACTCACAATGGAGGAAGTTCTCATAATCATAATGGCCCAAAGAATGGGAATGGGAATGGAGCAAGCAGCAATCAGAACCGCTCCAATCTAGCCACACCCGCCAAGAGGGACCTAAGTCACATTACTTGTTTCAAGTGCGGGAAGACTGGACAATATGCCACTGAGTGCCCTGAAGCGAAGAACGGTAATGGTAGTGGGAGCTCTGGGAAGAAGCCCAATCCATTTAACAAAGGATAAGTGAACCACGTGAACGTGGAGGAGGTTGAAGATCAACCAGATGCAGCTATCGGTAAGTTTTTAGTTAAGTCGTTTACTGCAATCGTTCCTTTTGATACTGGTGCATCGCATTCATACATATCAAGGGGATTTGTGGATAAGTATAAGTTGCCCACTAAAGTTCTTAGGACACCTATGCTAGTAACCTCACCCGGAGCTGAGTATATGGCAAGAAGTGGATGTTTTCAGATGCCATTAACCATAGGTAGTCATGTTTTCCCCTCTGACTTGATAATTCTGGAGTCGCAAGGATTGGATGTGATACTAGGAATGGATTGGCTGTCGATGTATGGAGGAAACATCGATTGCGCCAGTAAGTCTATTCTACTTACCACCCCGGAGGGAAAAAGGATCAAGTATGTATCTAGGTATGCGCCAAGGAGAACCCAAGTAAACTCTCTCACGGGAGTTGTTCAGGAGGAAGTGCCTGTTGTGAAGGATTACCCAGATGTATTTCCAGAGGAGTTACCAGGCATGTGTGACGCCCCGAGACCGATGTGCCAGGTGTCGTCCAGTTATTCGCTGTCGTTGCCATGTCATTTGCTAGCGTGTTGCATTTCATCATGTCATCATGTGCATTGCATCATCATGTTTTAAAAACCTGCGTCCGTCCGGGTTCCCCCAGTTCCTTCTGTTGTCCGTTCTGAGCCCAGCCACACTTGCACGCGCCCGCGGCACGTCCGAAATATTATTTTATAAGTGGCCGGAAAATCTTCTCGGAATGGGATGAAAGTTGGCATGCGGTGTTTTTATGTTGTAGGTAGGCCGCCTGCCAAGTTTCATCGCGTTCGGAGTCCATTTGACGCCCCACTACTTACCGTCAGGTCCAACCTAACCTCTCTTGTCAGCCCGCGGCCCTTCTCGCGCGCGTCCGAAAGCTGCCCCGGAACCGAACCGGACTTTCGTCACCGTTGGATGCGGATCATCCCCGAACGTCTACAAAACATCTCCGTTTTGTTTATTGGACTTCCTAACCTAGTTATCTCGGCCCGTCCAATTTTGATCGGAGGGACCAAATCGCGCTACACCTAGTTCCCCAATTACCTTCAGTTTAGTTTTGCACTCAACCAGTCTATTTTTCTCAACTGCCTGATTTCGATCGAAGGGTCCGAATCTACCCTAAACTTCCCCCCTCTTTCCATATATAAAAGACTCCTAGTCTAAATCTGGACAAAACCCTAAAATCTAGGGGGTTTGTCCCTGCTGCCGCCACACTGCATCTCCCACCTCGGGATCGATCCCCATCCAATCAGTTTGTGCGTCCCCGATCCAAAAATCCTGTCGATCTCCCCCCTCCAACCAGCGCCTCCCCTGATTCCCTCGTCCACCTCTTGCAGCCCCGAGCGCCCGAGGCCCCAACAACCCATGCACCAGCCGGCCACCGAAGCTCCTCTGTGGCCTCCTTCCTCGCCCGACGACCAGCGCCGCTGCCGGCAACCACCACCAGGGACAGCGCCGCCTCGTGCCCTTTCCATTTTTCTCTTTTCCCTTCGCTCCTCATGTCATTTTGGACCTCGCAGAGACCTCTTAGGGAGGCCGCCATGGCGTCCAGGAGGCTTTGGGCATCATCAGCTCCTATTTCGCGCCAGATCCACCATGGGGACAGACGGACCCGTCGTCCTCGACCCCATGACCTCCTCCTTCGTGCCTCCCCATAATCATCTACGGAGCCAAGTTGCCGCCCTCCTTCGCGTCCTGCCATCGCCACGAACCATCCCCGTCGCCTGCACCTCCTCAAGCAGCGCCGCCGTGCCTGCACACCTATGGCGTAGCTCCGGTGAGCCAAGCCGCTCCCGCGCCCCTATTTCTTCCTTCCCCTTCACTTTCTATCTCTCACACGTCTCCCTCTCTCTCTGATGCGTCCACAGGAGGAGCATCACCCTCGCCGGGATCCTTCTCCTCGCCGTTGCCTCCGCTTCACCAAGCTCTGTGCCCCGCCCGCCGGCGACCAGAGCCAGCGTGTGCCCTCTCCTTCCTGTCTCACATCATCCCAGCGCTGCCAAGTCCATCCCCAGCCTCCTCCTACTTCTGCATGCGAGCATGCGAGGAAGACAAACCCCGTGCCAAGCCCCGCGTGTTTCCTCTGCTTTGTTGACCGCGCGAGCATCGTCAGCGCTCCCCTCTGCCTCGCCCGTGGACTGGATCCAATGCCTCTTGCCAAGGCCCAACGCCAGTGAGCCGGCCCGTTTCCTTGTCGGCCCAGCCGCGCCTCCTCAGGCCGGACGTGAGCAGCTCTCCCAGCCCAGTTCACTTCAGTTCAGCCCAGCCATGTTTTTTTTCTTTTGCCTGGCGTTTTATCTATTTATCCAGTGGATTACTGTTTATAGAAAAGCCCCTGTTCTTCATGCATTTAATAACTTGACAACCGTGCATCGGATCTAAATAAAATGAAAGTTGCTTAGAATTTTTTCTAGTTTAATAATATGCAACTTTCATCCATGTTTGAAATGTTTAAAATGCTGTTTGGTTAAATTTGCCCCTATGCCATGTTAAAATGATTTATTTCATAACTAAATAACCGTAGCTCGGTTTTAAATAATCTTTATATGTAAATGGGGTAGAAAAATGCCTAGATTATCATGATGGCTTTACTTTGCATGTTTAACAACTCTAAAATTGTGTTTTGGGTAGAACAGTACCACACCTAATATTTGCATATGGGGATTTACCGGAATTGTTGTTCGTTGCTTCTGGCCTCTTTTAAACTTGCCTACGTAGATAGTTTCATTATGCTTCACCTATTGCCATGCTAACAACATTTAATCTTGTTGGGTACATAAATGAGAGTGAACTAAATAAGTCATGTGGTGTTCCGTCAATATGCAACTCGTTGCATATTGAGCTCCACTTAATTTGTAGGGTTGTTTGTGCACTTTGCTATGCCATGCCTCATTAAACCGGACATGCATCATACTTGTTTGCGCATCGTGCCATACTTATGTGTTGGTTGTTTACTATATTGTGTGCTTTCTTTCCGGTGTTGCTTCTTCGGGTTGGTTCCATTAACGTCGCGTTTGTGAGGACCCGTTCGACTACGTCCGTTTGTCTTCTTCATGGACTCGTTCTTCTTCCTTGCGGGATGTCAGGCAAGATGACCATACCCTCGAAATCACTTCTACCTTTGCTTGCTAGTTGCTCGCTCTTTTGCTATGCCTATGCTGTGATACCTACCACTTGGTTATCATGCCTCCCATATTGTTAATCCCAGCCTCTAACCCACCTTGTCCTACCAAACCATTGTTTGGCTATGTTACCGCTTTGCTCAGCCACTCTTATAGCGTTGTTAGTTGCAGGTGAAGATTGGAGTTTGTTCCTTGTTGGAACATGGATATTATTGTTGGGATATCACAATATCTCTTATTTAATTAATGCATCTATATACATGGTAAAGGGTGGAAGGCTCGGCCTTATGCCTGGTGTTTTGTTCCACTCTTGCCGCCCTAGTTTCCGTCATATCGGTGTTATGTTCCTGGATTTTGCGTTCCTTACAAGGTTGGGTTATAATGGGAACCCCTTGACAGTTCGCCTTGAATAAAACTCCTCCAGCAAGGCCCAACCTTGGTTTTACCATTCGCCACCTAGCCTTTTCTTTTCCCTTGGGAGTCGCGCTCCCGAGGGTCATCATTATTTTAACCCCCTGGGCCAGTGCTCCTCTAAGTGTTCGTCCAACTTGTCAGCCGCCGGTGGCCACCAGGGGCAACTCTGGGCTGGCCTACCAGAAGTTTGGACAATCTGGTGTGCCCTGAGAACGAGATATGTGCAGCTCCTATCGGGATTTGTCGGCACATTCGGGAGGCTTTGCTGGACTTGTTTTACCATTGTCAAGGATGTCTTGTAACCGGGATGCTGAGTATGATCGGATTGTCTTGGGAGAAGGAATATCCTTCATTGACCGTGAGAGCTTGTGACGGGCTAAGTTGGGACACCCCTACAGGGATTTGAACTTTCGAAAGCCGTGCCCGCGGTTATGGGCAGATGGGGATTTGTTAATGTCCGGTTGTAGAAAACCTGAAGTTGACCTTAATTAAAATACATCAACCGCATGTGTAACCATGATGGTCTCTTCTCGGCGGAGTCCGGGAAGTGAACACGGTGTTTGAGTTATGCTTGACGTAGGTTGTTCTAGGTTCACTTCTTGATCATAGATTCTCGACCGTGCTTTTTCCTTCTCTTCCCGCTCTCATTTGCGTATGTTAGCCACCAAATATGCTAGTCGCTTGCTGCAGCTCCACCTCATACCTTTTACCCTTCCTATAAGCTTAAATAGTCTTGATCGTGAGGGTGTGAGATTGCTGAGTCCCCGTGACTCACAGATTACTTCCAAAACCAGTTTGCAGGTGCCGATGATACCGTGCAGGTGACGCAACCGAGCTCAAGGAGGAGCTCGATGAAGATCTTGTCCTTTGTGTTGTTTTGTTCTAGTTGATCAGTAGTGGAGCCCAGTTGGGGTCGATCGGGGATCTGTGTAGCTTTTGGGGTAGTCTTCTTTCATTTTGGTTCCGTAGTCGGACCTTGATTGTATTCTGATTGATGTAATGCTTTATTCATGTATTGTGTGAAGTGGCGATTGTAAGCCAACTATGTATCTCTTTCCCTTATGTATTACATGGGTTGTGTGAAGATTACCTCTCTTGCGACATTGCTTACAATGCGGTTATGCCTCTAAGTCGTGCTTCGACACGTGGGAGATATAGCTGCATTGTGGGCGTTACAGCATGCCTCCAGATCGAGACATCGAGTTTTTGATAGAGCTGTTGCCAGGCACCGGGCCTATATCAAAGAGACCATACCAGATGCCCGCAGATGATCTGGAGGAGATCAAGAAACAGATTAAGGAGTTATTGGAGAAAGGTTACATCCAACGGAGTTCATCACCATGGGGAGCCCCAGTACTCTTAGTTGAGAAGAAAGATGGATCATTGAGAATGGTTGTTGATTATCATGCGTTGAATGAAGTGACGATCAAGAACAGGTACCCACTACCGTTGATCAATGATTTGTTTGACCAGCTGCAAGGAGCTAAAGTGTTTTCGAAGATCGATTTGTGATCAAGATACCACCAGTTGAAGATTTGAGAAAAGGATATACCTAAGACAGCTTTCACCACAAGGTACAGGTCGTATGAGTATACGGTTATGTCATTTGGATTGACTAATGCCCCTGCCTATTTCATGAGTATGATGAACAAGGTGTTCATGGAGTTCTTGGGTAAGTTTGTTGTGGTGTTCATTGATGATATCTTGGTATACTCAAAGAATGAAGAGGAGCACAAGGAGCATTTGCGATTAGTTCTCAAGAAGCTCAGGGAACATCAGCTGTATGCCAAGTTCAGCAAATGTAAGGAAGTTAGATTCCTTGGACATGTTATATCTGGAGAAGGTATAGCAGTAGACCCCACCAAGGTTAAATAAGTCACTGATTGGTTATCACCCACCTTAGTCGGAGAGATCCGCAGTTTTCTTGGACTAGTAGGATATTACCAGAGATTTATTGAGAATTTCTCTAGAATTGCGAAACCCATGACGGAGTTGTTGAAGAAGGACACCAGGTTCAAATGGATAGAAGAATGTGAGGCTAGTTTACAGGAGTTGAAGAAACATTTGACTACAGCCACAGTGCTAATTTTGCCGGATATACGCAAGGATTTCCAAGTGTATTGCGATGCATCTTGCTTAGGACTTGGAGGAGTACTTATGCAAGATGGAAGAGTTGTTTCATATGCCTCACGTCAGCTTCGACCGCATGAGTTGAATTATGCCACTCATGATTTGGAGTTAGCAGCCGTAGTGCATGCGCTCAAGACCCAGAGACACTTTCTTATTGGAAACCGTTATGATGTGTACACGGATCATAATAGTTTGAAGTACATTTTCACACAGAATGAGCTAAACCTCAGGCAAAGGAGATGGTTGGAACTTATAAAGGATTATGATATGAAGCTGCACTATCACCCAGGAAAGGCCAATGTCGTAGCAGACGCTTTGAGCCGGGAAAGTTATGCCAATACTCTCTTAATGGGAGGGATGCCAAAGGAGTTAGCCGAGGATATTAGGGAACTTTGTTTGGAGATTGTTCCTAGAGGTTTTATTGCAGTGATGGAAGTTCAGTCTACCTTGTTGGGAAGGATTCGTGAAGCTTAGAAGGATGACAAGGAAATTGCTGAGATAAAGGAGAGAATGAGCAAAGGAAAGGCCAAAGGTTTTCGTGAGGATGAGCACGACACCTTGTGGTTTGAGGAACGCATTTATGTTCCCAATAATGCAGAGATCAGGAAGTTGATACTACAGGAAGCTCATGACTCGCCATACTCAATACACCCCGGAAACACTAAGATGTATTTGGATTTGAAGGAGCGTTTCTGGTGGACCGGTATGAAGAAGGATATTGCCAAGTATGTAGCCGTATGTGATGTATGTCAGAGAGTGAAGGCAGAACATCAGAAGCCAGCAGGATTACTGCAACCTATGCCGATACTCGAATGGAAGTGGGATAAGCTTGGCATGGATTTTATTACCGGATTACCCAGGACCCGATCGGGATATGATTCTATCTGGGGAGTAGTGGATCGCTTGACCAAAGTAGCTCACTTTATCCTAGTGAAAACCACCTATACAAGTGCAAAGTTGGCCAAGATATACATGACCAGGATCTTATGTCTGCATGGAGTCCCGAGGACCATTGTATCAGATAGAGGAACACAGCTTACTCCAAAGTTTTGGCATCAGTTGCACCAGACTTTGGGAACCAGGCTAGAGTTTAGTACAGCTTATCATCCACAGACAGATGGACAAACTGAGCGAGTCAATCAGATTCTGGAGGACATGTTGAGAGCTTGCGCGCTGGATTATGGATCTAGTTGGGATGACAATTTGCCCTACGCGGAGTTCTCATACAACAACAACTACCAGGCTAGTTTGAAGATGGCACCTTTTGAAGCCCTGTATGGAAGGAGGTGCAGAACACCGTTGATGTGGGATGAAGTTGGAGACTGTCAGTTGTTTGGACCGGATTTGATCAAAGAATCTGAAGAGAAGGTTAAGCTGATTTGAGATAGACGGAAGGTAGCTCAATCACGACAGAATATTTATGCAGATTCAAAAGGCAAGGAGGTAGTCTATGAAATCGGAGACAGAGCATATCTGCGAGTGTCGCCTCTGCGAGGAGTTAAGCCTTTTGGAGTTAAAGGAAAGTTAGCCCCAAGATTTGTAGGACCATACCGAGTCTTGGAACGCATGGGAGAGGTTGCCTACAAGTTGGAGTTACCCAAAGGACTATTAGGAGTTCATGATGTGTTTCACGTTTCCCAGTTGAAAAAGTGTCAAGCAGAGATGGGCGATATTCCTCTGAGAGATATAGTGCCCCTGGAAGCAATTCAGTTGGACAGTGATTTGACATATGAGGAGAAACCTGTCAGGATTCTCGAGTTTGCCAGCCGGGTTACTCGCAACAAAGTTATTAAGTTTTGCAAATTTCAGTGGAGCCACCATACCGAGAATGAAGCCACCTGGGAACGAGAGTATGATCTACGGAAAGACCACCCACACCTATTTTCAAGCCAGCCCAAATCTCGAGGGTGAGATTCATCTTAAGGGGGGTAGGTTTGTAACATCCCAAATTTTCAATTTGGAATGTTATACATAGGTCATTCATGCATATCATATTTCTATTGCATTTCGTTTTGCGATCCTCGAAATCCTAAGCAACTCAAGGACCCTCAGAGAGAGTTGGGGATTTCCTAGTTATCATATTTGAATTTTTTTCTCAAATATCAAAACAAGGATCACTTTGGTTTTAATAATTTTTCTCCCCGAAAATATTTCATACTAAAAATATGAGAGGAGATAAAATGACTTCTCCAAAATAAAGGAAATATTGGAGGAAGAATATTAAAATCAATTATTATATTTTATTTGGATTTTATCGCTATTTTATTTGAATTAGGAAAAATATGCGTTTTTCAAAATTGCATTAGATGCCCAAATAAATGTTCACTTTGTCTGCTATATTTTTAGAGGACGGGGAAAATTTATTTCAGGATTTTTGGAGTCTGTTTAGTATTTCTTTTAATTGTTTTTCTGCATGATGGAATATTAAAAAAAGAGAGTTCTAACCCACTCCGGGCAGTAACCAGCCAGGACTCCCCAGGCCAGCCCTTTATAAGCCGCCACCCCCCGACCCCGCAGTCCACCCGAGCCCAGCCGCCGCCCGCGCCCAAACCCTAACCCTAAGCCGCCGCCGCTGTCGGACGCTGCCGGAGTACGCTGCCGTCGCCATCCCGTTCCACGAGGTAGCCACCGGTTTTTCTTAAAAACCGGTCGGTTTTTATTTCAAAAACCTAGATCTCATTTTTTAGAATCAGTTTTGTTTGGTTTTCTCGGTTCGGTTAAATAGCAGATGTTCATCTGTACGTTCGTTTTAACGAACATTGTTTGCCCGTTAGCCGCAGACAGCGAACGTTCATTCGTTAGCCTGTTCGCCAGTTTTTCTTTTTCCAGGGTTTTCCGCGATTTTTTTCGATCGCGATTTCTGCCCAGATTTTCGTTTTAGTTTATCTTTTCGCTCGTTCATCGGAATCAGGCGATTCAAGCGCCTAGATCTTCGTCTCGAAGTTCTCTTTCTGTTTAACCAACTTGAACAAGATTTTGATACAGTAAACTTTGACTTTAGTCCAGATTAGTAATCAGATCTCGTTTCTTTCATAGTTTGAGTTTCGTTGCTCGGTTTGATTTGATTCTTTTTGCAAACCGGAGTTCTTCATCTGAAATTTCTGGTTAGATCTTCTAATTTGAGTTTTACCCTTGCATCATTTCTTGAGTGCTTATGTATGTTATTGTTTGTTTGCGATGGAATTCCCGGGGTGCAAAGCGTGCTACTACGAGTCACTAGGTTTTGCGGATCGTCAGCAAGGCAAGTAACACATTGATCATACTTCTTTCATACCCAGTTTTTATGCATTAGTTGCAATCCTCAAACATTTCATGGTTAGGATGTGTGTAACATGTGGGTATTGGGAAGTAGATGATGAGGTAGAACCTATTGCCCTGTTTTTATCAAACCCCTGGGAGTTACTTCTACGTTATGCTTTTTGCTACGCTATGCTCGTAGACGTGGTTTTGTTTGAGAGATGCATGACAAATGTGAGTGTTTAATTAATGGTTAACTTAAGGTGGCAACTTTAATACACATCTGGGTGGATTGCTTGTGGGCACCTGGAGAATCCAGTGTTGTCCTAGGATATCCCGGAGTACCCGTGTGATCATCCTACGGTCCGCCACCCAGGCTCAAAGGGATCATAAGATTATTCATGCTAGAAACTTCCATGTGCAGCCACAAGCTATTATGGGCTCTAGCATAGTTGAGTATGTTGCATGACCTCTTCCAAGGTGGGCTAGCAGATGTAGAGGGAAAGTAGGTGTAACTGTCCACCCGGGGTTAGAGTTAATGTTTCTGAAAGATTGTGTCTTGGTCATCCGTTTCTCAAACACCATGTAGTGCGAGAAATCCAACGGAGGAGATCAAGTCTTGTGGGGAAAAGTGCGCAAACCTCTACAGAGTGTACAAACTAATCATGGTTAGCTGTGTCCCCGGTTATGGATATCTTGAGTATCTAGTTCTTGGATTATCATATGGATCTCATCACTCTAAATTAATTTTGTTGGGTTGATAATTACTTTTAATTGGGATTGAGTTGGAGGAACCTTCTCAATGTTGTTCAACTACCATGATAGTTAAATAAAATATATTCCTTTTGTTGTAGGGAAAAATTGGCTTTCCGCAAAAACATATTAACCGTAGAGCCTCCACCAGCCATATATGCATATAGTGATATCATTTATCTGTTCATTATTCTACTGTGTTACATTGCCAGCATATTCCATGTGCTGACCCATTTTCGGGCTGCAACGTATCATGTTGCAGACTTTTCAGACGAGAAGTAAGGTTTGCTAGGCCGTTGTCATGCACTTAGCTATGCCGTTGGAGTTGATGGACTCACTTTATCTTCCAAGCCTTCCGCTGTTATCTTATTTAGATGGCCTTAAGCCATATTTATTGTAATAAGTTCTCTTTGGAGACTATCGATGTAATAAGTGTGTGATTGCTACTCTGTTATAAATCCTTTGAGTACTGTGTGTGTCAGCATTACCGATCCAGGGATGGCACTGAATCACAGAGACTTGACCGTCTAAGGTCGGGTTGCTACACATACATCTTTGAAAGGTAGCAGGTGAATTATATAAACCAAAAGGCATACGTCTATAAGCATAGGTTCCAAAAGGACAAGTAAAAGTTGTCTTTTCTTGATCAGGTTGAGAAACAGGTATTTGTGAAAAGCCAGAATATCCATCAAGGAAGCAAAAGTGTGTGTGCTTAGATAATCTTTCAAGCATTTGATCAATAAAAGGCAAAGGATAATGATATTTTCTAGTTTCTTTGTTTAGTTTTCTAAAATCAATTACCATTCTATAGCCTCTAACAATTCTTTGTGGAATAAGTTCATTCTTATAATTAGGAACAACAGTTATACCTCCTTTCTTAGGAACACAATGAACAAGACTTACCCATCTACTATCAGCTATGGGATATACTATACCTGCTTCCAGAAGTTTTAATATTTCCGTTCTTACCACTTCTTTCATCTTCGAATTTAACCGACGTTGGTGGTCAACAACTGGTTCAGCATCAGGTTCCATATTAATCTTGTGTTGACATAGAGTGGGACTAATGCCATTTAAATCATCAAGAGTATATCCAATAGCAGCTCGGTGCTTCCTTAGAACTTTCAATAATCTTTCTTCTTCATGTTCTGAAAGGTTAGCACTGATAATAACAGGATATATTTTCTTTTCATCAAGATAAGCATATTTCAAAGTGTATGGCAATTGTTTTAATTCAAACATAGGATCATCTTTAGGTGGTGGTTGACCTCCTAGAGTTTCAATAGGCAAATTGTGTTTAAGTAGAGGACGTTGTTCAAAGAAAATCTTATCTATTTCACTTCTTTCATGTATATGTAAATTATTTTCATGGTCTAGCAAATATTGTTCTAAAGGATCAGTAGGTGGTACAACAATAGAAGCAAGACCAATTAATTCATCCTTACTGGGCAATTCTTTTTCATGAAGATTTCTGCTAAACTTGGGAAAAATTAAACTCGTGAGACTCATTACCAAAACAAACACCAACAGTTTGTTTCTCACAATCTATTCTAGCATTAACGGTGTTCAAGAAAGGTCTACCAAAAATAATGGGACATAAGTCATCTTGTGGGGAACCAAGAACAAGAAAATCAGTAGGGTATTTTATTTTCCCACATAAGACTTCAACATCTCTAACAATCCCAATTGGTGATATGGTGTCTCTATTAGCAAGTTTAATAGTAACATCTATTTCTTCTATCTCTGCTAGTGTTATGTCATTCATAATTTCTTGATACAAGGTGTAAGGAATAACACTCACACTAGCACCTATGTCACATAAACCATGATAACAGTGATCTCCTATTTTAACTAAGATAACAGGCATGCCCACAACATGTCTATGTTTATCCTTTTTTCACAGAAATAAATAACATGCCCATCCATATCTTCTTCCAAGAGATCTTTAACCATAGCAATGCTAGGTTCTACTTTAATTTGTTCATCAGGTTTAGGTGTTCTAATATAGCTTTCGTTAACCACCGTTGAAACTTTAGCATGTTCCATTATCCTAACAGGGAAAGGTGGTTTTTCAATATAAGCAAAAGGGACAACTGGATCAACATCATAAATTATAGTTTCTTCTTTAACAGGTACCAGTTCTTTAATTTCTTATTTAATAGGTGGGTGATATTTAAACCACTTCTCTTTAGGGAGTTCAACATGAGTAGCTAATGATTCACAAAATGAGGCTACTATCTCAGAGTCAAGTCCATATTTAGTGCAAAACTTTTGAAAAGCATCGGATTCATAAAATATTTAACACAATCATACTTAAGCTTAATACCTGACTCTTTACCTTCGTCGAGTTCCCAATCTTCAGAGTTGCATTTAATTCTTTCCAAAAGATCCCACTGGAATTCAATAGTCTTCTTCATAAAAGAACCAACACAAGAAGTATCTAGCATGGTTTGATCATAACGAGAAAGCCGAGCATAAAAGTTCTGGATAATAATTTCTCTAGAGAGCTCATGATTGGGGCATGAATATAACATTGACTTAAGCCTCCCCCAAGATAGAGCGATACTTTCTCCTTCACGAGGCCAAAATATATATATATATAATTCCGATCACGATGAACTAGATGCATAGGATAAATTTTTTGGTGGAACTCCAATTTCAAACGATTCCAATTCCATGATCCAATATCATCGCATAGCCTATACCATGCCAATGCTTTTCCCTTCAAAGATAAAGGGAAAACCTTTTTCATAGCTTCATATCCGGGTAAACCTGCAAGCTTAAACAATGACAAATTTGTTCCACCTATATCAAGTGCATATCAGGATGTTCGGTTCCATCTCCTGCATAAGGATTAGCTAGCAGTTGTTCTATCATACCTGAAGGAATTTCATATTCAATATTTTTAGTAGGCGCAATAGGTTGAGGGGTAGCTAATTGTGGTTTCGGTCAAGGTGAAGATACCCCGAACAAACCCCTCAAAGGATTTTTTTTCATACTAACAAGTGACAAAAAAATTCAGCACACTATATAAATGTTTCCTGACCAAATTCCACTTACCAAAGACGCTTCACTCCTCGGCAACGGCGCCAGAAAATATCCTTGGGGATAAATTGTAGCTATTTTTGATAAATAAGAGTGTCGAACCCAACAAGGAGCAGAACGAAATGACAATTAGTTTTCAGTAAGGTAATGTCTGCAAGTGTTGAAATTGTATGTAGCGGAGTAGTTTGATAGCAAGATAAATTGTAACGAGCAAGTAACGATAGTAGTAACAAAAGTGCAGCAAGGTAGCCCAATCCTTTTGAGGCAAAGGACAGGCCAAAACGGTCTCTTATGATAAGCAAAGCGTTCTTGCGGGTACACAGGAATTTCATCTAGTCAGTTTCATCATGCTGGTTTAATTTGTGTTTGCTACTTTGATAATTTGATATGTGGGTGGACCGGTTCTTAGGTGATGTTCTTACTTGAACAAACCTCCTACTTATGATTAACCCTCCCGCAAGCATCCGCAACTATGAGAAAAATATTAAGAATAAATTCTAACCTTAGCATTAAACTTTTGGACCCAATCGGTCACTTACGGAATAGCGCATAAACTGGGGTTTAAGCTTCTGTCACTCTTGAAACCCATCATCTAATTGCTACTCCACAATGCATTCTCTTAGGCCCAAATATGGTGAAGTTACATGTAGTCGACGTTCACATGAGACCACTAAGGGAATCACAACATACATATTATCAAAATATCGAACACATATCAAATTCACATGATTACTTGCAACATGATTTCTCCCGTGACCTCTAGAACAAAAGTAACTACTCAGAAATGATAATGATGCTCAAGATTAGAGGGCTATTAAATAGCATAATGGATCTGAACATATAATCTTCCACCAAATAAACCATATAGTAATCAACTACAAGATGTAATCAACACTACTAGTCACCCACAAGCACCGACCTATAGTTCCGGTAACAAGATTGAACACAAGAGATGAAATAGGGTTTGAGATGAGATGGTGCTGCTGAAGATGTTGATGGAGATTGCCCTCCCCCAGATAGGAGTTGTTGGTGATGACGATGACGATGATTTCCCCCTCCGGGAGGGAAGTTCCCCCGGCGGAATCGCTCCGACGGAGGGCAAAAGTGCTCCTGCCCAAGTTACTCCTCGAGACGGCAGCGCTCCGTCCCGAAAGTCCTCTCCTTATTTTTTTCTAGGTCAAAATGACATATATACCAAAAGCTCGCCACCGGAGGTGGGCCTGGGTGAGCACAACCCACCAGGGCGCGCCTGGGCTCCCTGGCGTGCCCACGTGGGTTGTGCCCACCTGGTGGGCCCCCTTTGGTAGTTATTTGCTCCAATAATTCTTAAATATTCTATAAAAAATCTCCGTGAAGTTTCAGCTTGTTTGGAGTTGTGCAAAATAGGTAGCCTGACGTAGCTTTTTCAGGTCCAGATTTCCAGCTGTCAGAATTCTCCCTCTTTGTGTGTACCTTGCAAATTGTGAGAGAAAGAGCATTAGAATTACTCCAAAAACCATTATTATGGATAAAAACATTATAAATAACAGTAAGAAAACATGATGCAAAATGGACGTATAAGTAGCCCCAATGTCTTGAAATGCTAAGGGGTGTGGATGAGGCTACCCGTGGTCTATCCCCCCGACAGTAGTCCTCGAAGCTAGTGAGGCGCCATAGCTCAAAGCCGGAGTGCCTCAGCAGTTTTCCCCTCTGAGAGATCCTATGTCTTGACTTTGTCTGGCTTGAAGAAGCCGCCTGACAGGAGCGGCCGATACAGGGTCGGCCACCTGGTGAATTTGAATCTCAACGGCGGGTTCCGGATGGTTCGCCCCTGGGTGGCACGCTAGCCGCCCGTTGCTCGCTCGCCACGCGTCGCCAACAGGCCAGGCCGGCCTGCCAGCCCATGCGTGCGACGGGACATCGCCGCAGGCTCGGGCCCACCACCACACGGCCTCGGCGCACGCGCGGATCTTCTGCGACCGAGGTGGGCGGTTACCCTTCTAGGGCAGAGTAAATGTGCACCATCATGGCGCGGGATTTGCGGGGTCGTGCGGGGCGTGGACGCAGTTAATCCCCATGCTCCCACTAGGCGTCGCCTCGGCTCCGCCGTTGCCGCCATATAAATGGGGGAGGAGGGGGCGGCCAGACGCACGTGCGCCCCCTCCATTCTCCTCCTCTTCTTCTTCACTGCTCTTCTGCTTCCTCACCGCCGTGGCTCCTTTGCTTCTTTGCCATTGCGCCACGCGCCATCTAAGTGTCGCTGTGACTCCATCGCCGACCGACCTCTTCGCGCCACCGCCCAGCCACCGCAAGCCGAGCCATGGTGCGAGGGGACTAGACGACTCCAACGTCCATGAGGGGCACCTCGATTTCCTCCGTGCGACGCGGAGGCTTCCCATCGTGGCGAGGGTGGGGACGCGCCTCCCCGAGGCGAGGGAGATCACGTCGGCGCCGAGGGATGGCGAGTTCGTCGTCTCCCAGAGCCACTTCCTCGGGGGATTCGGCCTGCCGGCAAGCGTCTTCCTCTGCTCCTTCCTTAACTTCTATCTCCTTCAACCTCACCACCTCACTCCAAACACGGTGGTGTTGCTCTCCGCCTTTGTTACTTTCTGTGAGGGCTATCTCAACGTCCTTCCCACGCTCGAGTTGTGGGGCAGGTTCTTCTACCTCAAGCTGGGCACCTAGGCCAAGGGCGAACCGGCCTAGTGCGGGGCCTGCGTCGCCGTGCGGCGCACCGGCTCCGGGACCCGCTTCTCGGCCATTACGCCGCTGGAGTCGGCGAAGCTGTGGCAGAATTCATACTTCTACGTCTGCACCCTCGACCCAACTCGCGACTTCATTAACCTGCCAAACTTTGTGAGCGGCCCGCCTGCTGAGCCATGGAACAACTGGGGACAACAGCCAAAACCTTTCTTTCTTGCTTCAAGAGATGATGGACTTGGAGGGCCTCAAGCCGGAAGACCTGCTAGCCACCTTCGTCAAGCACTGGGTTTCGGCCCTCCAATCCTGACCACATGTGATCGGCGAGATGAGCGGCCGCCAGGATCCGTGCCAGATGTCGACCAAGGAGCTGCCGACTGTTGAGGTGGTTTGGCATGTCAATTACTTCTCCGGGAGGCAGCTCAGCGAGACTGACTGGAGCTTCTGCAAGGCGCCATACAGCCGCGCTAATCCGCCCCTATCGGTTAGTATCTGGTCCCCATTCTTTTCCCATGCATTGCTCTTCATCCAAACTGACCACCCGGGCGTGGGACATCGCTTCCCTGGCTAGGCGGTAGTCAACACTACAAAAAAATACACTTCTGTGATGATACGTGTTTGTCACAGTAGGTCGCTTTTTTTGTCATGCATGTACATCCATGAAAAATTTATGACAGAATCAAGATAGTCATACATGTGTTGTCGTAGAAGTGTTCCATGACATTACCAAAATTATCATCACGGAAGTGTCCACTTCCATGAAGATAAATCGCGCGTCACAGAAGTGCTTTCGTCAAGGGTGACCAAAATGTGGCATCCATCGTAATGGAATGTCGTTAAGCTATCGGGTCGGGTTTTGGATCCGATAACCCGTTAACAGCCCCGACCCATGGGGACTTTCCACGTGTAAAATCATCATTGGGTGGAGAAAACACGTGTCGGCTCATTGTTGGGACAGATGTCAACCACTCATTGGACGGAAGGCGCCTATGATACGTCGACACATGGCACGGCCCAACAGAGGCCCATTCCTGTGAAAAGGCCGACCCGTTTGACTTGGTCAAAAGCTGGTGGGCCGGCCCATGGAAAGCCTGTTAACGGCCTGTTGGAATATAGCCCATTTATAGCCCGCTAACCCAAGGCCCATTACACCCTATCCGAATTAGGCCCAGTAGCGTCATCTGGGCCATCCAATATGATTCCAGCCCATTTTCACTTCTGGCCCATGTATGGCCCATGACGTCTTTCGGCCCATATGAGGCCCTATGTAACTCTTGGCCTACTAACGGCCCGTGGTGAAACTGGGCCGTAATGAACAGTGTATCACTTTACACCCATTAATGGCCCATGGTGAAACTGGCCCGTAATGAACAGTGTATCACTTTATACCCATTAATGGCCCATTATTTCGTTGCGCCATTTCCAGCCCATGTTATCTTTCGGCCTTCTCAGAGCCCATTTATTCTTGGGCTCATTTCCAGCATTAGTTTACTTACGGCCCGTTACTATCATTTTCTGCTTGTGGGCCAAATTTAGCCCGTGGTTACAGTCGGCCCGTTTGTGGTCCGTTAATACGTTGGGCCGATTACATAGCGTCATCAAATACGGCCTATTAACGATGGCCCGTTATGGTCGGCCCATGAACGGACGATTCCAAATCTAGCCCGTTTACGGCCATAATGCGGTCTATTTGGCCCATGTTTGGCCAATCGATTATACAGCCCGTATAAGGCCCATTGATAATACGACCCGCAGAAGGCCCATTGTTTCTACGGCCCGTAGAAGGCCCATTGTTTCTACGGCCCGTAGAAGGCCCACTGTTTCTACGGCCAGTAGGAGGCCCAGTGTCACTACAGTAAATATTAGCCCATGGTTATTGTGGCCTAGTTTTAAAAAATAGGTTATTGCAGCCACTAGCTAACCACGGAAAAAGAACTGCAATGACTACAAGCAAACAAATAAACAAGACAACAAGGAAATAAATAAGCAAGCAACTAACGCTAGGCTATCATGGCTATTACACATATTACATCCACTAGGCATCAAAGTTCGCCACCAGTGCAAATATAGGGAACAAAGCAGCATATCATATACACTGGTTGTCAAAGTTGGCGACCAGCGCAAATAAACACCGCAGCAAAACAAATCCAGAATTGAAACCACTTCAGAAGATCTCAAGAAACAATATCCTGGGTACCCATAATGCTGGCAAGATGCTTAGCAAGCTTATTAACTTTCTCTTGTTTGGCGCTTAAATCCTCCAACGCTTGCTGTTGCACCAGAAAATATGCATCTGAATTCTGCAGGGACTTCCTCAGTCCTTCAGCTTCCTGTCGCAGCACATCTGATCGATGTCTTTCAACTTGAAGTTGAGACTCAAGAAGACGAACTGATTCAGGCAGCGAGTTTGAAGAGCTTGTGCCAGCAGTAATTGCCAGTAACTCGAACACTACATCAAGACAGGACTTTTGGGTTCCCTCACTATCGTCAAGATAGTTTTTATCAGCTTTCTTGGAGACAAACAGGGATGTCTCACTATCTTAAACCTTATCTACATTACTTCCTTTACCATTGGATAACGCGGTACTGTTCTCCAATATTTTTTCCGCATTCTAAAAGAGAAACAAGCAGACACATCACATGTTTACCATGTTGTATATGAAACTCATTTTGGTAAATGAGTTCAGTAGTAAAGTGGAAAGGATAACAACATGAAACAAACATATATCTATGTACCATGGTCACTTTATGGTCTATATCATTCTAGTTTTTGTTGCCAAATCAAGATAGAGACACAGTTCAAATAATATTTGTTCAAGACAAAGCAGAATAGACAGAATATAAGTGTGGGTAACTATAGAGCAATAACAACACTTGTAATGTGCATGACATGAGAGCATAACTATTTATTCAATTGAAACTAAAATCAACATAGAGCAGGTTACAACAGCAATCCAGTTAAAGAAACAGGTTTAAAACATACGTGTTGCACCATTGGAGTTCCAATTCCATCCTTCAAATTTGAAAATAGTTGGTATGAGTAAATACAGTCATGCAAGAGCAAAGGAGTATGAACCATAGCTACATAACTTGACCTGAGAACAAATATTCTTCTCCTTTAAGCGTTGAGTTGGGATTCGGAGTGGTGGTCCTCGTGCTTTGGGCACTGCATTTCCCTTACTAACTGCTCGTGTTTGGGTGCTCTGTGGTGGAGATGGTGCTGCGTGAACTGGAACTGGGTTATTATCTGCCGGGGTTGGGGTTAGAAGGGGTGTAGCTGGTTCTCTGTCCAACTGGGTAGGGGTACAATCTGCGAGAGTCTGGGTTATGTGTGGTGGATCTGGTCCTTGGGCAAGTACAACCGTGGTTCTATCTGCATCAACTGGTAGCACTATCTTTTCTGAAGACCGTGTTGTTACTCCCTTAGATACTGCCATCACGCTCTCCAATTCAAATGGCTGATAAACAAGAAAAGTAATTGAAAGTATAAACATTGTATGATAGACAGGTGCAATGGATAGTGGGGAATAAAAGAGGGCATGAAATAATTCATATTTATGTTGTCTAACCAAACAGGATAGCATGACACAATTTCACATATATGATGGCTAACTAAATAGGATAGCATGACACAATTTCACATTAAGATGGCTAACTAAAAAAGATGGAAATACATAGTTCAAAAGACTATGTAAACAGGATGACATGACATAACTATATAATGTGTTTATTAAATAGGTTGGCATGCCATAATTCACATACATTCACGGATAGAATGCCATAATTCAAAATATGATTACTGTAAACACTAAACAGGATGAGATGATATAACCATATGATGTCTTTATTAAATGGGTTGCCATGCCATAATTCAGATAGATGATGTGTATGTACTATGTAAACATGATGGCATGATATAATTCAAATATATGATTTATATAGTAAGCAAGTAAGCAGATGGCAATCCATATATGATGTAAAAACTAAGCAATGCAAGACAACATGCATGACATGGGTAATATAACCCTGCCAAGTTTGAGCATAGACCTCAGGGGGAAAATAGAACTGGTCATCAGTCTCTGAATCCTCCTCCGAGGAGCTCTCTGTAACCAGCAAGATGTCTACTTCAGCAGGTAGCATTGTCTGCTCTAAATACTTTGTTTTCATTCCAGATACTTCCATCACCGCTTCAAATGGCTGATGCACAGGAAGAGTAGTTGAATATACAAACGTTGTCGCCAAATGGAACACGTAATACAAAAAAAATGATAGCATGATATAATTCACATACATGATGATTGGCTAAACAACATGGCATTGCATAATTCACATATATAATGCCTTTGCAACAAGATAGCATTGTATAATTCACATATATAATGTCTTGCAACAATATGGCAATGCATAATTCACATATATGGTAATTAGACACTGAACATGTGGCATTCACATAAAGCATGTCTAAACTAATCAAATGACATAGCAATGCGAGACACCATATGCACGATATGAGCAACATAACCCTGCCAAG
>NC_041382.1:460190256-460207506 GCF_002162155.2 Triticum dicoccoides | reverse complement strand
CTTCGTCAGATAGCATAGTCTGCTCTGAATTTGCCGTCACCGTGTCAAATGGTTGATGCACACGAAGAGCGGTTGAATGTAATAACATTGTTGACAAATGTAATATGTAATGAAAAAAAGGATGGCCTGATATAATTTACATATAAGATGACTGGCTAAGCAGGATGGCATTGCAAAATTCACATATATGATGCCTAGCTAAACAAGATGGCGTTGCATAATTCACATAAACGATGAATAAACTAAACAGATGGCATTCGCACAAAGGATGTCTAAACTAAGCAGATGACATATTTGATGTATAAAGTAAGCAATGCAAGACACCATATGCATGATATAACCAACATCAGCATGCCAAGTTAGAGCGAAGACCTCAGCGGGTAAATAGGAGTTGTCTTCTCCTTCTGAATCCCCCTCGGAACAGATATCTTCCTCTCGATTACAATCCAAAATGCGTGGAGGGGGCTGCCTTTGCGCCTACCATGGAGCGACGTCTGCATGAAATTTTATTGCCACACAAGGCTCGTCTCTTTTGCTCTACATGTTTAGTTCCATTGTTTACAATAACTGTCATGCATAGGAATAAAACATAGTGAGATTATGTAAGGAGTGCATGCAGAAATCCAGAGTGATGGTAGCAACCTGTGGATAGACCCAAAACCAATAATAGCAGGCAGATAATGGCTTCAGTTAAAAAATACAGATAATGGTTTCTTTACTGTTTGTTTCCCACCCAACATGAGACTCATAGTAGACACCGGAGATTAACCAGATAGTAGATAGATACTATTGATAGTGGCCCCGATATGTACCCCACAACCATTTAAAAAATCAAGTTTGACCATTAGTTTGGAGCTGACTCAGAGTCTAATCGGTGAACAGGACGATAAAGTAGCATGTAATATTAAGCGATGCATAACGTAAGCAGACACGAAAGAGTGCGACCTCTCTTGCGGACCCGTGTAGTCCTCGAGGTCATCTGCTCGGTTGATGATGGTAGTGCAGTTTTCATGGCTGCTAGCAACGGGGAAGAAGATCTAAGGTGGCGGAAGACAATCTGGAGACCGGATCCCTGCTGTGCCGGACCCTTCTATCGTTGGAGCAGCTGAGCTGGGGTGGACGACGGCACAGCAGGAGCTGGACAAACCACGCAAGGTTTTCTTTGACAACTATCTGTAAGAGAAGTAATTCTGTAAGGGCTCGTTTGAGTTGGAGGATTACAACAATGCAGGGATAGGAAATAGACATGAATAAGATAGGAATGCACGTGCAAAACAGAGAATTTAAAAACACAGGATTTCTGCCAATCTGGGTGTTTGATTCAGAACAATTGGAAGATCACAGGATGCAAAGAAGCATGGTGAGATTAAGTTAAACCACAAGAAAATGTACGGTTATAATGCTATTATGCTACTATCTCTTAGTCTTGTGCTTCATGAATAGGAATTTGAAAAGGAGGACAAGTGAAAATTAAAATTCCTACGATTTTTCTTTCAAGGAGACACTAAAGGAACAAATCCATGTGCTCAGTGGACAATATATATAACATGTAGATTAAAAAAGAGATGCAACAAGTGTACAACCTCTTTGGCGAAGCCATGTTGATCTCAGCGTGATTGGGTTGGCCGGTGAGGATGCTCCGGCTGACTTGGCTGTTGGAGGAGGGGAAGAAGATCTTAGGCGTCTGGAGATGGAGCCCGAGGTACTGCTCCGCTGTGATGGAGGGTTTCGTCATTGGAGCAGCTCCAGTGAGTTGTACGATGCCGAGGCTGAAGCAGGACAAGAGACACAACGAACAATGTTAACCTGAGTGGAATTCTAATAGCATCTCCAATACATGACGTAAAATACATAACCACAAAGTGCTAGATGTAAAATATATCAGCCGCTCATCTCTGAACTTAACTGTTGAAACTGAATTTAACTGTCGAAACTGAACTTAATTGTCGAAACTAAACTTAACTGTCGAAACTGAACTTAACTGTCGAAACTGAATTTTGCTGTCGAGACTGGACGCACTAGCAAGGTGAGGCTACACGTCGGTCGACTGACTTTGTCATCTCTGGTCAGTCAATTTTGCAGCCGTTGGATACGAAATCAAGGGCCTGCGGTTCATCTTCAACCTCCACCCCTTGAGCCGGCCAAACAGCAGCCCCCC
Source organism: Triticum dicoccoides (assembly GCF_002162155.2). NCBI lineage: Eukaryota > Viridiplantae > Streptophyta > Magnoliopsida > Poales > Poaceae > Triticum > Triticum dicoccoides. The sequence goes on along the minus strand of NC_041382.1, from coordinate 460,205,348 downwards.
GCCGCTCGCGGTGCGCCGCCCCGCCTGCCCCAAAAACACTCCCCACCACCAGTCCTCCGCCACCCCGGGCATCCCTCTAGGCCCCCTCGTGCCGAGCTTTTTCTCCGGCAATCCCCACGCCACCGCCCCACCAACGCCCCGCCACCGCCGGCGACCACCGCCCCCATCCTGAACCCTAAGATAGATAGTGGGGTACCTCTCCGGTGAGCCCCCCTCCCCGCTGCGGCTGGTTCTTCCTTCACCCTGGCGGCATCGGAGTGAAGTGTAGCTAAATCGGAGCAGCATCGCAAGCGAGAGCAGCAGCGCGAGCAAGAGCAATAGAAAGAGCAGACCAGGCAAGGGACCGAGAGCAAGAGCAGAGCAGCAGTGCGAGCGAGAGCTAAAGCAGCAGCAGGTCCTACTGATGTGGACGTCGCCGCCGAGGGAGCGACACCATGGAGGAAGTGGCTGGCGACGCCGCCGTGGATGGAGCCGCGCCGTGTCGGCTCGAGACCGAGCGCCGGCAGCACCGTGAGATCGAATCAAGAAGAAAATGTGGTGATTAGTGTACAACCTCTTTGATGGCGCCGATTAGGCCGCAGCTTCATCCGAGGAAACAGTGATGATGATGCTCTTCTGGTGGTGCAGGTGAAGACGGTGGTGTGGGAATGGAGGTGGCGCGAAAGACGAGGGGAACGTCGGGGCAGCTCCTTGGAGGTGGAGGACGGTGTGGCTGAACCGGCGGGACGATGAGATCGACGACGGATCCTTATCTGGTACGGTGGATGAGGGACGTCGAGGTGTTGCTGTGGACGACATCATCGGGGAAGAGGCTCCGGCTGGGTGGCGGACGGAGCAGGGTGTGGGGTTTCGTCGCGGGTTTTCGCGGCATCGGTGTATGAATGGGTGGGTGGATGGGATGGCAGTGGGGAACCATGGATTAGAGGCGCGCTTTTCCGAATTGTGGGGTAAGTTACGGAAGTACCTCCACCGATTTGAGGCGGTTCTTTCGGTTCAGGGGTACCACGGGCATTTCACGTGTCGGGATTTCACAGGAGGTGAGAGTTTTCGCGCGCGTTGTAATTTCGGAATAGCAAGGCGCGGGTTGAGATGGAGGGAGTTGTCGGAGCACAACGAGACAAAGATATATCTTAAATATTTCGGGCTAACAAGGCGTGGGTTGAAATTTCCGGACAAGCCTAACGTGTACTGTACCAAATCAATGCGCCCTACAAATGTTATTCAAAACTTTGAATTCATGTTATGTTTAATTAAAATATTTCACTACGTGTATAATGCATGCAACCTACTACTCAAATGAACGTTTTAGTGCATTCCAAACGTATATACTACCGCTTCAATATGAACTAAATTTGAATTCGTTTCTCTATTTGAATAAGATCTACAGTAATGATTGTTGTGAAGTCAAAGCATTTGAATTCATTTCTCTGTTTTCATAAGATCTACAATCATCATTATTGTCAAGTTAAACCATCGTTTGTGTATTATCTTCACAGCACACCACATGATTAGTCTCGAGTTACATATGAACTATGTGTACTATATGAACTCGAACTAGATTTTTGGAATCCACTTTATTTTGATTACAAATTACATTACATTTCTAGCTCTAGCTAGATCTTCATAATCTAAACCATGTCTCATATGTATAATGTGTTTATCACATTATGTATGGTGCCCCCCATACGCCTACAAGTATTTAGATGTGAGTTGCAAACACCACGCATTACCACAAATTCAAATAAAATGTGAGAATGTTCGATATATATTATTGTTTAGATTGTTTGATATTTAGTTGTAAGCTGCAAACGCCACACATTATCACAAATTCAAATAAAATGTGAGATTGTTTGATGTGTAGTATGGTTTAGATTGTTCGGCATTTAGCTGTGAGTTGCAAACACCATGCATTATCACATTATGGTATAACATGTGCACATCACGTGTATCACCGCTATATTCATGCATGCAATGTTTAAAACACTATGATCTCCTATTCAAATATATGAATCCGCTTTCATATCAAATTATGATCTTTGTTAGTCTCTTACACCCACACAATCCTCTAACCTTTGTAGCAACCACTAACTTTCTCTCGTGCATGCACACGCCCTCCTCGCCCGTCTCTTACACCCACACAATCCTCTAACCTTTGTAGCAACCACTAACTTTCTCTCGTGCATGCACACGCCCTCCTCGCCCTCCCCCTCCCTCGGCATTCTATCCACCAGGCACATTCATTTTTTTCTTTAGGTCGTTCTCCCAGAGTCTGCACAACTCCTTTCCGACACACACCGATCGATAAACCTCTCCAGCGATGCCTGCCTACAACATACAAACACACCTGCAATCTCCTCCTTTATGTGTCCTTGCCTCGTGTCTCTCATACGGTCAGACACACGTGTAAACTCTCGCCCCTCTTTTGATCGCTGTCTCACAACCGCACACTCCTCCCCCTATCTAGCTAGTAGTTGGGCCTCTCGCACCACCTCCTAGCTCCATTCTCTCTGTCTATCCATCTCGCTGGGCCTTATTAGCCTCTAACAAATGGACGTACACCGACCGATCTCTCGCTATACATATAGCTAGCTAGGTCCTTATAACATGTTTTTACCCACACGTCAATCGATCTACCTCATTAGTTGTGTCTCTCCCTTCCTCCGACAAACAACAATTGATCTATCGATCTAGTTAGGTTTGCTTACCAAACACATGGTTCCCCTTCATCATCCATGGATGCGTCCCGACAGATCTATCATGCACAGGCACACACAGAAACACATCCCCACTCTTATTGATAACATTGCAGTTCCACCCCCAGTTTGTCTAGTAGGCCTCTCCCACCATCTTTGAGAAGCAACTCCATCACCCATCCAGCACTCTACCCCTCTCCCTCCCTCTCTCTCTCCTCTATCTCCCTCCCATCATATTTCCCCTTCTTCAGTTATGTATGGATGTCGACCGATCTCCCTCAAGACATAGCTGGGTCTCTCCTTCTCAACACATATACGAGTCGTTCTACCTCTATAGTTAGGCCTCTGCCTACCCCTCCCACCACCCCTCCCCCCCACACACATTGATACATCGAGCGCTCTAGTCATGTCTCCCTGGCACAGACAAACTTGATGTGTGCCCTCTAACGTTCCGGTAGGCCAATCGCCCTATATCTTTGACTTGTACACACACAATTTCGATGGCTCTCTTCATCGATCTCGCACCCACCCACTTGATCCTCTCTTCGACTCTATCGATAGCTATGACCCCTCCCTCTCTTCTCATGGATTGCCCGACCCTCTATGTATGATATGGATAGGCCTCCATTTCACACACATTGCATGCAAAATTTTGTTTGATATGTCATCGACACATATTCCCACAAATAATTCACGAAATCAACCCCCACCCCACCCCCACCCCAAAACAAAAAACACTCACGAACGTGGTTTGTATCTCTCACACACATCCACGTAGGTGGGGAATGTGCACGAAGAGAAGAGGTGCATGCACGGCGCACGTACTCCCGTCTCTTTCCCAACCACACCCGCGCGGGTACACGGTGGAGCTCATTTCTGTATGAAAAAGGCATCCCACATGGTAATTTGGCACGTGTACTGGTTGTCCACTTGGTGGAGGGAGGATCGTCTACCATGGGTGAACAAACAAATTGCGACTTGACGTGTTTGGTTAAAAAAAGAGGCAAACCATGTGGGGCCTACCTTAGAGGCAAGGCTCTATACACTGGAGTACTTTTGATGTGTCCCGTCAACTCACAGAACAAGGAGAAGCTTGCTTAGTACACCGTCTCCCCCGCCCATGGGCGCGGTGGCTCGCAGGATGAGGTGAAGCTTGCTTACTACGCCTTACGCCCGCTCCCTCGCCCATGCGCGCGGTGGCTCGCAGGACGAGGAGAAAATTTTACTACTCCCTCCGTTTACTCCTCGTCCCTACTACCTTGGTTATAGAGATTATATCATATTGTTTGGAATATATATGTCCTTTAGTAGATTTCAATATGAACTACTAGTACATACTCCAAACACTGATGTATATAGACGTATTTTAGAGTGTAGATTCACTCATTTTGCTCCGTATGTAGCACTCTCCCTCGCCCCTCGACCCTCGCCCACGTGGTGGACGTGCAGCAATTCATTCGGTCTCATATAGCCAGAACGATATATACTGCACTACCATTATTGCTCGACTTCCCGAAGAGGCGAAGAGCCAATCGCAAGGTCAATATTTTGGAGATGCCAAGCGTAAGGTTATAGGAGAACGAGTAGTAGGTGCTGCGTCATTTATAAATAAAGTTTTTTTCTTCTTCAGTGGCACGTACGCAATATGATAGGTTCATATGGAGAGAAAAGGAGTACATAGTCAGGACGGGCCAGCCTACACGGTTGCTTGCTGGGGTTGCTCTCTTCACACTCTCTCGCACAAAACGACTGTGGCCACATCTCTAACATCTCGGCGGATCACGTCCGCTTGGGGAAGGGGTGGATGCTTAGTGTAGATGCGGTGGCCATCGCCGACGGCAAAAACCCACTGTCAGCACGTCCCGATCGGGGGTCCCCGCCGTTCTCTCTCACAAAGCCGGTGAGGTTTCCTTCGTCCCTTGCTCACTGCCGTGACGAGGGCACTTGCCGCCTCCCGCCGCCCTCCTCAAGGTTGAGCTATGTCCCTTAGGTACAACTCCCTTTACAGCCAGCTTGCACCACTGCTCCAGCTGCCCACATCACTCCCTGTGGATATTTCTCTACTTCTTTGCCCCGCAAATACCTCTACTGGCTTCTACATACTGTATTTGTGATGAGTTTATGTCTCATCAACTAGTCCCAGTAATCTTATTCTAATCACGCTTGTTCAATTTCTTTACCACAGGGATGCTCATCTCGATTTTGGTGAAACTGCACAAAATGATCCGATGGTCAAAAGGTTGCAAACTTCATTTATTAGGAAGCTCGAACGTTGCCAGCAAATAGAAGCCTGGTCAGGGTTCATGGTTCAAGGGCTAGGGACTGCATGGATCGTTTTTTTCTTTAGCTGCCTCTGTTCCAAAATAAGTGTCAACTTTAGTAGTAGTACAACTTTGTACTAAAGTTTGCACAAAGTCGAGAAACTTATTTTGGAATGGAGGGAGTACATATTTGCTATGATCTGTCAATCATTGAGATGCAATAGCATGCATGTTAGTCTCCTTTGTATTTGATGAAATGTTGCAACGGGCAACCTTGGATGCAAGATACATGTAACAGAAGCTGGAAGCTTCATAGCATTGTACAAATTTATCTCGCTGATAAATTACAGTACGTACTATACTAGTACTTCCTCCGTTCCTAAATATAAGTCTTTGTAGAGATTTCACCATGAACCACATGCGGATGTATATAGATGCATTTTAAGTGTAGATTCATTCATTTTGTTCCGTATGTAGTGGAATCTCTACAAAGACTTATATCTACTAGTAATAGCTAGCCCCCACTACTAGGAATTCTCTATCCTCTCCTTGAGCCACGTCATCAAAATTGATGTAGCCGTTAGATGAAGTAAATCTGTCCATAATAGCCATCTGATCTTGACGTTGAGAGGCTCCGCACTAAGCCACATGCAAGCATGCAGAAATACCGTGCCACATGCATGTGAGTGGGTTTTAAATCACATCAACATGTCTGCATGCAAGCATGCACCGGTAGCATGCATGTAAGTGAGCTTTTAAGTCTCATTAACATGTCAAAAAGAAAAATATAATCCCATTATGCAGTAGGAGTTCAGGAGTTGGCTGATCTTTTTTCCTTACGTGGGATGATCTAAATGATGATGGGAGTTTATTTAGTTTGGCTACCACATTTGTCATGCGGTTATAGAGTTTTTTTTGTTCTATGAAATCGATAATTTTGCACAGAGAGATATACCGCTGTTCCGCGCCAACGCGCGGGGACTCATCTAGTAATATTTAGGAACGGAGGGAGTACTATGTAAAGAGTTAGGTGTCGCACAGTGATAGTAGTGTGAGGTGGGCCATGTAATCACTGAGCCTGCGTGTTTTCACTGCTCTTGCACGCCTCCGCTGTAAGAATGGAGAAAATTGTAATCTAGTAGTAGTAGTATACCTCCTTTCGCCGAAAGCGTGGGACATCCAGCAGTCCTACCACCTCAGTAATAAAGACCAATGAGCCATCAAATCACATAGACCCAACAGTAAGTTGGACGGACGAAGCAACCATCACTCTTGCGCTAGTGAGAGGTCGCGTCCGCTCTGCCCGGGCATGAATGCGGCACCGATTCTTTGGAGCGGCGCTGACCGTTTCGGGCGGGAAGCACGCGTGGGCGATGGAGGGGCTTTGGGTAGGCCAGGCTGGTCAGGAGCGGGCGTGGCAGCTGTCCGCATGTCCCTAACGGACACGCTCGGAAATGAGAGGATGCACCGACTCTCGCGGCTAAAATCGTACACTACACAACATCTCTCTGTAGGAGTAGGTCGATCTGTCGCTCTCTCTAACACACACATGGTGTTAAACACACACACACACACAAGCACGCACACGCACACACCTTGGTCCCGTTGCACCTTCTAACGTGACTTATTACACCTATACGGAGGGAGTAGTAAGTATACGAGATACGGTGGCACACTGACTTAAGTCGAATACAAGTGGCCAAAATTTGTGTGCATGTTATAATAAGGATTCACGTAAAATAGTACGTGAGCGAACAGAGGATCAATTGGATAGTGTTCCCGAGCAGTAACGAGATGTGTGAGGTAAGATACACAGCTAGCGCTTTTAATTTTTCTTATTAATTCGTTTGTTTCATCCTCTGACTGGTGGGACCCAACATACTACATGGAGAGAGGTAAGGTGACTAAGGCTGCATTATTTCTGCACCACTGTCTATAGTCTTACCACCAAAGCCACATGACACGATTATGATTGAAATCCCAATGACTCCCCCCCCACACACAAACATGGCATGCTTGTCACACGAATGCAGGAATGTATAAAAGGTTATTTCCCTCTCGTTGAACATAACGGGAGGGTTGCGTAGCTAGTTAACCTGTTCGCTCACTCTCTCGCCCTCTCCTGCTGGAGCCTTAGCGCTTGTAGTTGCTCTCTTCACACTCTCTCGCCCTCTCCAGATCTAAACAAGACTTCGTTGGCCTCTCTCTCCCCTCACTGCTTCTCAAAGAGCCGGCAGGATCCGTCCGCTGGGAAGGGAAGGAGGCTTAACGCTGTCGCCGTCGGCGAGGGACTACCGGCGCAGCTATTCACTTTCCACCCAGCAGTGGCGCGGGAGGGCCTCCGACCCCTTCTTCTTCGCCGCCGTCCCGTCGCCCACCGAATCACGCCCCAAGAACCTTAAGGTATAATTTACTTACTCCACATGCATTGCTCTAGCTGCATGTATAGCATGAATCTAGGACGTGGTTCAAAGAGGAAAGGAGTGGGGGAAAGTAGTGGGAAAAGTTGTATATAGCATGAATCTAGGACGTGGTTCAAAGAGGAAATGAAGGGGGAAAGTTGTATAGCATTAATCTAGGACGTGGTTCAAAGAGGAAAGGAATGGGGGAAAGTTGTGGGGAAAGTTGTATCACATAAATCTAGGACGTGGTTCAAAGAGGAAAGGAAGGGGTGAAAGTACTAGTTCAAAAAGGAAAGGAAGGGACAAGGCTGTAGAGTTTGAGCAGGACTAGATTTGCTACGCTCACATAGGGAAAGGCGTCTAAAGATAACAAAACTAGGACCAACACAAATATGCTCCTTGGTTGCTTGTTCTTTGTTGCAATAGACTGTGCATGACCATCGTACATCGATAGATGCACATGGTGCTGGTGCGTCCACTGTCCCGTGCAACTCATTAGCTGTTGTTAATCTAAGGCCCTGTTTGGTTAAAAACTCCCTAGTCCCTACCTGCTGGGTTCCAGGGACTAAACATGGACTAGAGGTTATTAAATGACATGCTAAAAGACCATGTTACCCCTAGTAATGAACTAATAGAGACAAGGTGCGATGCGTGGCAGGGGTAACTGTTGGAAAAAGTCGCAAAAAGACTCCCTCGGGGTCTTCTTTCTTTAGTCCCAAATGCCCACTTTTAGTCCCTAAAAGTCCCTCCTCTTTGGTTTAGATGGGACTGACACGGAGTTTTTTTAGTCCCTACACCAAAATGTCCCTGTAAACAAACACCCTCTAATAATGCCGCTGGAAAATTGATGCAATGCCACAATTAAAAGCAAATTACATGTTTAACGAATTTTATTGTTAATATAATCTCTATGTTAATATTAATCAATGCCACCGTTTGAGAAATGCTACTGTCTTGCTTTCTTTCCCATTTAGATAAGGTAGATGCTTCTTTTTGTTGGCTTCTGTATCATCCACCATTATTAACCACTAATTGTTTCCTTTGCACCTCTGTGTAAATAGGGTTATCTGCTTCACCTCGTTGCCATTGTGACCTTTTGTTGCACTGCACAAAACACTTTTGTTTTAAGAGTGTTTTGTGCAGTTCAACCAAAATGTCACACCGACAACGTTGCTTGATTGCTTGATCTTAGTGGAACTGCACAAGAGGAGATCTTACTTCCTATCCGTTAAGGCAAATTTGGTTCAGATCTTCTTCTTGTGAGTTGTTTGAATTCCGCATCATGAGAGGTCAGTACTAGCCTTCTTTCACATGATTCTGCAGTGTGCATTCATATGTTGTGCTACTTGTACGATAATGTTGCTTGATTTTAGTGAACTGCACAAATGGAGACAAGACTTCCAATCTGTATGTGCACCATAATATCCCATTGAGGTAAGATAAGGATATTTCACAACTGCTGGCCTGTATTTTGCCACTTTCATCAGAAAATTAAGTTTAGTACTATACTTGTGCTCCCTAATTGACATGCCAAATCTTACATTGAAGGTGAAGCTTGTTTGTTATTGAACCAAGTTATGAAGGGGAAGAACAAGGGGAAGAAAAACAAAAATCAACTCCCGGTGCTGTCATGAAAAAGTGGTATTGTCCTTGAGAAGTGCTTCATCTGTGTTGTTTTAAATATTTCCTTTCCTTTTTTTCGAGCAAACAGTGATGCTAGCATTTAGTAGTCCTCTTGTCTTTGCACAACAGGATCATCTTCCTCTGAAGAAGAATATGGAGTACGTGAAGTGACTAGTTCCGATTATGCCAGGATGAAGAAGCCCTGTCTATCTTATCATCAGAAGGAGCAGTTGAAGGATGCTTACATTACTCACCACAAGACCAAACTAACTTCAGCTCAGAAGGACTGACAAAATCTCCATTTTTTTGTTGTGATGCGCGAGTACAATGTTGTTCTAGGATTCTTTCTGGTGAGTTCCATTTTTCTAAAAGTGTGCTCTACATGGACCATGTATGTGCCTGTTGAAACTGTCAATTCATGGTACAGTTTGCTCGATACTAACCACTTTTTTGTATTTGTGCAAATAGGGGTGCTCAGCTTGATTTCAATGGGAACTGCACAAAATGTTCATGAATACATCGAATCATTCATTTCCACCACAAGAAAGGAGGTGCCGATAAGTTCAAGGCGTTGCAACATATAAGGGCGAAATCATACAAGCTACGCGCGAATTTGGTTGATTTTGGTGGAACTGCACAAAACGAACAGATGGTTTATTTAGCACGAGGTGCCATGTCAATGTCTGAACTGATGGCAAACCCTGCCCATTCCACAATCGTAGGCATTTGATATTTTGGAATGGGACAACCTTGTCAAATTTTGCTCATTGATTTTAGCAAGACATGCGTTTGATATTTTCGAATGGGACGCCCTTGCTGTCAGCATCGTCGATCATTTTTTTCTTTATTCTTTAGTTGTCACTACTAGGAAAAGGGCTATAGATAGGATTGATACTAATGGCGCACCAGGGAAGTAGTGTGCCACTACTATATACTAATGGCGCACCTGTTGGTGATGCGCCTTTAGTGTGGAAGACACTAATGGCGCACCAGAAACAGGGTGCACCACTAGTATTTTTTTTTCATTTTTCCATACATACTAATGGCGCATCAGGTCGACAATGCGCCATTACTAGTTCTAACTAGTAATGGCGCACCAGGCAGAGAGTGCGCCATTACTGTAATTTTTTCTTATTCTTTTTTTTGCAAAATTACTAATGGCGCACCGTTTCACAGTGCGCCATTACTAGTTTAAACTAGTAATGGCGCACTATTACACGGTGCGCCATTAGTATATATATTTATATTTTTTACTTTTTTGCAAAACTTCTAATGGCGCACCACCTGCAGGTGCGCCATTAGTAACCAGGGTTACTATGGCGCATTTCCTTGTGGTGCGCCATTAGTAACCTGGGACCCCAACAAGATATTTTGGACAGCCCCACACCTACCCACTCACTTTCCCCACTTCATTCCCTCCACCTCCTTCTCCAAGCTTTCGGCTGCCTCCTCCTCCTCACCTCATTTCCACCATAGATTCATCAAAATTAAGTGGTGAAATTACCTTTTTTTGATAGGTAAGTAAGGGGAAAGCTATCTTCATGATGTAGATCTACTTTTTTTCTCCCTAGCTCGCTCCAACAACATGCACATGCACTTTTTGTGGCCTAGCTAGATCTATGTATGTTTGTGGTGTTGCATGTGTTTGTGGTGTTCCATATATGTTTGTGTTTGAAGGTACCGGTATTTGAAATGCGATAGTTGCCAATATTTTGCCGGAATGTTTTGATTCATTTCCGTTTCGGCGAGAATTTTGGCACTATGCATTCTTTTTGGTCCTATTTTTAGGGAAGGTCATGCCAAATATTTTCTTGGTTCTAAAATATCATTTTGCTCTACCCAGCAGGCGACCATGGTCCGCATGATGACTGAAGGCATCGTGAATAGGTTTTTGAGCTCCACGAAGGCCGAGATGCTTCAAAAGAACGAGACGGAGATATGATGTCCGTGTCAAAGATGCAAGATGAAGAGCCTTATTACGGACCTGGATTCCGGGCAGGTGCGGGACCACCTGCTCTTGCGTGGTTTCATGGATGGCTATCGGTGGCAAGGTGATGAAGATGACTATGAAGTCGTCCATGGCCGGGGCCGAGCAAGAAATTAGGAAGGGCAACAAGACAAGTACCACCGTGGTGAGGGCGGGCGAGAAGATGAAGAATCTCCAGGACATGATCACGACGGTGATGCTGTACACAGTCATCATGTAGAAGATGTCGTACATGATGATGAGGAAGATCAAGACGAAGGGCATGATCATGAAGATGAAGATGCCGGAGCAGACGATGATGGAGGCTGGGTGCAGGACCCTCATATTCAAGAGCTGCTTCTCAAGCAGACGGATAACGCAAGAGCTGCCGCCCGAGAGAAAGCCAAGCTGGATCAACTGGAGATAGACGCGGTTACTCCATTGTATGAAGGATGCAGGCCCGAGGATACCCACCTGAAAGTAATGCTCATGGCTCTGGAGATGAAGGTAAAACACAAAATGACCGACGCATGCTTCGACGAGAACATGTCATTCTGGCACGAACGTCTTCCCAAGGGGAACAAGTGCCCGACCAGTTTCGAGGAGGCGAAGAAAATCGTGTGTCCTCTGGATTTACCGCACGTGAAATACCATGTGTGCATGAACAATTGTATCATTTATCGGGACGAGCACGCGGAGTCTACCATATGTCCGATGTGCGGCGTCACTCGATACAAGAAGAGGAAGAAAGCTCCTCGAAAATCGGTGTGGTCCTTTCCGATCACTCCTCGTCTGGAGCGGTGTTTCGTGGACCCTAAGGTAGCAAAGCTCCTGCGTTGGCACGTGGATAGGGAGGAGAAGAAGCGGGAAGATGACGGAAATGATCCGGAGATAAATAAAAAAGACAAGATGCTGAGTCACCCTAAGGATGCGAGCCAGTGGCAAGCGTTGAACTTCGAATACCCAGAATTTGGGAAGGATCCAAGGAACATCGTGCTGGGCGCGAGCACCAATGGAGTCAATCCGTTTGGCAGCCAGAGAAGCACACATAGCACCTGGCCTATGTTTGTGTGGATGTACAACCTTCCCCCCTGGTTGTGCATGAAGAGGAAGTACATTCACATGAGTATGCTAATTGAAGGGCCGAAACAACCAGGGAACGACATCAATCTGTATCTAGGGCTGCTGAAGGAGGAGCTAGACACGCTGTGGAAAACGCCAGCCAATACGTGGGACGCCGCAATATTTCCCTATGAGAGCCGCACTGCTCACGACGGTGCACGACTATCTCGGTTACGGATATCTCACGGGGCAGGTAGTCCACGGATTTTCTGGATGCGTAAGGTGCATGGATGACACAACGTATCGCCAGCTAGATAGAGATCCCGGGTCTTCGAAAACCGTGTTCACGGGACATCGAAGGTCGCTTCGCGACGATGACCCGTGGAGGAAACGCAAGGATCTGTTCGATGGTGAAACCGAACCACGAAAATGCCCGTGTACGAGGAGCGGCGAGGAAATAGACAAGCTGTTGAAAAATTGGAAAGACTGCCCACTGCCGGGAAAGAAGCAAAAGGCGCCAGAGCCGCTGCTGAGGGTATGGAAAACGAGGTCTGTTTTCTGGGACTTGCCATACTGGAAGATCCACCGTGTGCCTCATAGCCTTGATGTCATGCATATCACGAAGAACGTGTGTGAGAGTCTGTTTGGTACCCTGCTCAACATGCCAGAGAGGACCAAAGATGGGCCGAAAGCAAGGACAGACTTGAAATCAATGGGCATCAGGCAGGAGCTTCACGCTAATGATGATGATGATGACGATGATGAGGTGAAGCAGGACACAGAAAGTCGTCGCAAAGGCAAAAAGGCCAAGAAGACCGGAAATGACTAACCTCCCGCATGCTTCACTCTAAGTCAGGAGGAGATCGAGCAGTTTTTCACCTGCCTCCTAGGAGTAAAACTTCCTTACGGTTACGCGGGGAAGATAAGCAGATACCTAGACCCAGCGAAGCAGAAGTTTAGCAGGATGAAGTCTCACGACTGTCATGTGCTGATGACGCAGATACTTCCAGTTGCAATCCGTGGGATCATGGACGCGCACGTCCGTGAAACGCTATTTGTCCTATGCAACTTTTTCAACGTCATCTCTTGGAAGTCGATTGGCGTGAGGCAACTCAGAAGGCTACAGGAAGAGATCGTGGTGATACTATGCGAGCTTGAGATGTACTTCCCGCCCGCATTCTTCGATGTTATGGTGCATCTGCTGGTCCATATCGTGGAGGATATCATCCAACTCGGGCCGACGTTCCTGCACAGCATGATGCCGTTTGAAAGGATGAATGGTGTCATCAAAGGATACGTTCGCAACATGTCACGTCCAGAGGGAAGTATAGCCAGGGGCTTTCTGACCGAAGAGTGCATCTCCTACTGCACGAATTATCTAGGCATCGAGAACCCCGTTGGTCTGCTCATCAACAGGCACCTCGGCAGGCTCGCTGGATGGGGTCACCGTGAGGGTCGCAGCGAAATGCATGTCTACTTCGAGGGTCGACTCGCCGACTTTGCAAGAGCAAACCTAGTCGCGCTACAACACATAGACGTGGTCGATCCTTCGGTGGTAGAGCACAAAACCTTTATTGAGAAGACGTACAATGACCGAGGCCAATAGAGGACGGACGGAGATATACTCAAAGAGCACAACTCATGTTTCACGCGTTGGTTCAAGCAGAAGCTTCTGTCGTACCCTTTACATGAGGATTCTTCTGCGGAAGAACAACTCATATTCGCCTTGTCATAGGGCGCCGAGCACAACCTGATGACCTATGAGGCGTACGATATCAACGGCTGCACATTCTACACCGAGGACAAGGACATGAAGAGCGATGGAATCCTACACCGGCAACAACAAGGATAGATACTACGGAAGGATCGAGGAGATCTGGGAGCTGAGCTACGCTGGAGAGAAGGTCCCGATGTTCCGTGTCAGATGGGCCAAGAGCGTCCTAAAAGAAGACCGGTATTTCACCACCATGGTTATACCCGAAGCCAAATCCAAGACCGCGGGTGCAAACGTCACCGCGAAAAATGAGCCATGGGTACTGTCTTCCCAAGTGGACCAATGCTTCTTCATTACCGACCCGTCAAAGCCCAGTCGTGTGGTCATGAGGAGAGGCAAAAGGAAGATCATCGGAATGGATGGTGTAGCCAATGAGCAAGACTTCGACAAGTACGGCGACCCGAAGATCGAACATGACGACGACGATGAAGTAGCAGCACACACCACAAGAAGAAGCAGGACCACCCTACCTAAAGGACGTCCGTTCCACAGAAGAACTCCATTTGTGAAAAAGAAGGGCAAGAAGATTGTGAACAGATAGCTAGCTAAGATCGATTGTATTTAAATCGTAGTCTTCATTTCTCGATTGTATTTCATGGGCACTTTTTGATATCATGAATATTTTTAAATTTCATGGGCACTTTTTGAATTCATGAGGACACTTCATCTCGATCCCCCTCCATCTCGATCTCGATCCCACCCGCACCCTCCCCCGCTAGCTAGCTCCACCGCCGCCGACGACCCACCGCAACCCTCCCCCGCTCCACCGCCGCCGACGAGCACCCGGCCCCCCGCACCCCGGGGGGGGGGGGTTATTACTGTTTTTATAAAAAAATATTACTGTTATGATTTAAACAAGTTTGAACATATTTAAACACAAATAAATATCAAACAGGATTTAAAATGCATAAAAAAATATTGGGGAGCCTGGGAATCAAACCCAGGACCTCCTGGTGTGTGTGCTGCATATTGACCAGTCGGGCTAGTGGGCGGGGTCTGTTGTAGATAGGGTTAGGTTGTATATAACCTGACAAGTCGGGCTAGATTAAATTACTTATGGCGCACCCCTCGATGGTGCGCCATTGCTATGGATGTACTTATGGCGCACCCCTGGGTGGTGCGCCATTGCTAAGCCTCCCCCCACACTAAAATCCCCAATCTCCATTTCTCTCTAATCCCTCCCCTGCCTCGTCTCACCCGCGCCTGACCACCACCGCCCACCACTTCCCCCGTGCTCGCCGTCCCCGGCCGTGCTTGCTTCCCCCACCGCACCCGACCATCTCCCTCACCGTCCCCCCTCCGCCCGTGCCC
>NC_041382.1:460176154-460189813 GCF_002162155.2 Triticum dicoccoides | reverse complement strand
CGCGGCGCGCCCAGCCGGTCGAACCTTCCGCTGCCCCGCCTCCGGTACAGGACCCCAGCAGCGCCTCCCCCCATCAAGCAGCCGCTCCCACTAGCGGCGCCCCCCTCCCTGGAGCAGGTGCTCCTGCCCAGCAACGCTGCCACCCAGAGCTACGCCGGCAACCAGTCCGTAGGCAGGTAGCCACCACTCCTTCGTCCTTCCTCCCTGTTCCCTCATCCCCCCTCCCTCCTTCCTCTTGTATCATCTGTTCAATTTTTTGCTTGCTGCGTGATTTTTCTAGAGCATGCTCAAGTTTACATGTGAAAGGATTGTGCTTGATAGGTGTTTGTGATAATGCCTCTAAGGGAGGGGGGCATCGCGTCATTAGTCTCTGTATCAGAGTCTTTTTTTCCTAGCCGTGTTGTCACCGAAAAATGCAATAAATTCTCATGGTTCGAAACCTTTGATACTTGGCTTCTCCAAATGAGAAATTTATGCATGTAATAATTGGTTTACCTTAGTTTGCAGAAATATGAAATTAAGCCTTACTTAGTAACAATGTTTCAAGAAGATCAATTTGGAAGCTCTGCTTCACAGGATGCCTTCAGACACTTGCACATATCTTTCTAACTCATGCATTATTTCATCTATTAGACACTTCAAAGTGATGGCTATTTCCTTTACCTTAGAGGAAAAACAAAATAATATCTTCTACTTTGCCTAGAGGAAATATAATTTCATGGACTACTTGTTATATCAAATTTTTAGCTAAGTTTTGTCTCCCTGCGAAAATTGGGCAAATTCCTTCTCAAAATCACATGTTTTAACTAGGAAGAACCTGAGACACTATGGCATCAACACTTGTAAGAAAAGAAATACCAGGAGAATGAAGATTATATTAAAAATGGTATTAGTAGTCGTAAACAAGCATATAATACCTCCCAGGTAGTAAGAATAACTTTATGCAGGAGAGTGAAAGAAGAAGCATAGGCGATCAGGTTCGATCACGGTTGGAGAAAAATTGAGGCGTTTGTTGGCTCCAAGACAGTGATACAGGTATATACATGTGCTCTGCTTACTTGATCATACAGAAGATTTACATATAAGAGTTACATTTCAAGTTGCTGAACCTTTTTCATATAAGTTTGCTTCCAAGGAGTTGTTCTCTGTCTGGTCCAATTCTGAAGAAATAAAAAGTGAATAGTTTGTTTGTTCCCTGTGTGGTCACTCTATTTTTTGAGTACTGACATTATTATGTTTATTAGCAGCAAGATATTTAAATAAAGCTTGTTCTTTTTCAACTGTTCAACTGATGCCATGAAACTGAATATAGTAGTTGAAAACCCTGTTTTTCTTCCTGATCGTGAAAATTTCATGGGTGCTATAAAATGTGCAGGTGGTGAGTTGAGGCTCAGCATACAGCTTGTTTGGACTAACCAAGAGGACGAGGTATGTTGCTTGCCCAAGCTAAGTGACATGTACGCGCCAAGTTTTCTGTTATATAATTACCTGTTAGTGCTTAGTTAAACTGCATGATACGGCCATAGCAGATGGATGGTACTAGGTGTTGTTTTGTTTCTTGCCAATGTATTCAGAGAGCAGATGTGCCACTGCAGATTTCTTTTCTTGAAGGCAGCTCACATAAGTTGAGCTACAAGTGAACAACTTGCTGCTATTAGATCTGGAATGGAAGCTCACATAAGTTGAGCTGATTTTTGTCCATATGAAAGCAGAGGACCATATGGTCTGTGGCCTTTTCATCCATATGAAAGTAGAGGCACATTGTGGTGCTAGTTTGCTGGGTTTTGTCTCCGACCATCGTGTCGTGATGAATTTGCAGGTACCCCGAGAGGCCCTTGAGTTTGCCGGAATGTCGATTAACTTCCATTCCGGCAAATTCGGGTACTCCATATGTCCTATTTTCAGCAAAGGTCATGCTGAAATTTTTCGTGAATTTTAGCATGACTTTGCTAAAAATAGGACATATGGGGTACTTGCGATAATGCATGGGCCGGGGTATCTTAGTACTTAATTAAGTAGGATCAACTGCCCCTTTATTCTTCCTGCATTAAACCATAGGTGGCAATAGAGCCAAGTGATTAGGCCCAACTTAGAATTCTCCTTAGCATCGATAAACCCTAGATGATAAACCCAACATAGGTGGCAATAGAGCCAAGTGATTAGTGCCTAGTGATTAGGCCCAACCTAGGGTGCCTCGGCATCGATAAACCCTAAATGATGAAAACTTAACTTGGCTGCCCCGGATGCCTCAGTGTCGATGAGAACCTAAATGATGTACTCTTAGGCTTTTAGGGTGCCTCGGCGTCGACAAACCCTAAATGATGAAAGCTTAGGCTTTTAGGGTGCCTCGGTGTCGACAAACCCTAAATGATGAGACCATGATCTTGTTCCTTGACAATAACCAACTTTTTGACCAAACTTTTTTCCTATTTAGAGCGAAACATGGCCCACAACAATGAGGCCGGTGGTTCGGGCGGCAAGTAATTCTGGGAGCTGTCCCAGGAGATGGAGGAACAACCTCACCGCTATGAGGACGCCGCGGAAGACACCGATCCTGATTACACAACCCCTAGTGGCATCGGGGATGACACCACTGATGGTGCCGCCGAGGATGCCACCACTACAGATGGCAGCCAACCGAAGAAGCAAAGGAAGGACCGACGCCCGAATGCGCTCCGCACCCTCAAGGAGGAATTCACTCAAGTGGACTCCGACGGGAATCCAACGGAGCCCAAACATATAGTCAAGGGGTACTCGCTTCAGCTCGGGTGGATTCTCCGAAGCACCGTCTCGATCAACACCGAGAACCTTAGGCATAAGGACCGAGGGAATTTGCGCAACCTCCTCTTCACGAAGCTGCACGAACGATACAAGTTCCCCGCCGAATTTGAAAACACACGCCTCTCAAGGAATAAAGTGAACAGTGCCGCCCTCACGAAGATGAGCACGGCCCTGTTTACTTGGAACGCGGTGAAGAGAATGATTGATAAAGGTGATAGTTATGTGAAGATCAAGGCGAAATATTCTTTGATGAGCGAAGATGAATACAAGGAGTTCAAGATCAAGTGCGAGAGCAGTGCAACCTCCGAATCAAGTTAGTGGGGGAAAGAAATGCGGGAGTTGAACTTAGGGGAACACAAACTCGGTCCCGGCGGTTACAGAGTGGCGGAGCCTATATGGGACAAGGAGGACGCGGAGCGTGCCGAGCAAGGCCTACCGCCCCGCTTCGAGAAATACAACGGTGACAAGCAGACCAGGAACTATGTCAGGGCCCGGTACAAGGAGGACCCGATAACAAAGGAGCTTACCACGGATCCGAAGACCAGGGCGCTTGAGCTTCTTCTGGTAAGGAATACACCCTCGCGTAATTAGCTCCATATGGTTGCACTCTAATTAATCCCCAATATTTCTAAATGGTTCACGTTCCTTTTGCAGGACACTGAAAGCAGTAGCGTGGGGTTTTCTAAGAGCTCCCCTTTCGACACCCCTTTAAATAGGGCGTTGAACGTAATAAAAAACAAGGATAAGCTCACTAAGACGACATCAGCTGGTCGTGTGGCCGGCAAAGGCTTGTCCACAAAATGGGGGTCATACTATACCGCTGGTGTGCGGAAGGAGAAAAAGACCATCTCGAAAAGCCAGACACGCGAGGTTGAAGAACTCAAGGCACAAGTGGCGCGGATTCCGGAGCTTGTCCAAGAGCAAGTGCAACAACAACTTGGAATGACGCTCAACGCCATGGTGCCTATGTTGATTCATGGGCTGACGACGTGGATTGCGGGCGGCCAACAGGGGCCTCCCTCGATTCCCAGCTTCACGGCCAGCAACTCACACAGCGCACAGGCGGCGCCATTGGTGTCTCCGGCGGTGCCATTGGTGTCTCCGGCGGCGGCGCCATTGGTGTCTCCGGCGGAGGTGGTATTCGTGTCTCCGGCGCCGGCACGGGCATTAGAGCTTAATGCACCCGGGTGTACGCCGGCCGGCACCTCGCCAGCAAGCGCCCCCTCTGTCAGTTGCACGCCCGTCGTTAGCGGTGCCTCGACATTAGCCGAGCTCGACGGCATCACGGTAACCAAGCCTCTCGGCCGATGACTTCATCTCCTTGCCTTTGACTGGGCATCCCTGACGCCCTGTACATGTTTTCGCAGGGCACCGCCGACGTTCCTTGCACTCTTCTGCATTTCATGGGCGCCGAGTTGGTCGATGTCGCCATTGGCAGAATCGTTCAACCGGGCAACCCCATGTTCCACGGTAATCCGATGCCACCCACAATGTATAGGGTTGAAGTGGTTCGGGTGCTGCCAGGCTGTGACGAGCTGTTACCTCCGATTTGACCCGCTGGGGCCGACGAAGAAGATGAGATGAGCCTCAGCACCTGCGTAAACTGGCCCCTGCTTTGGCTGAAGAGCCAGATTCGTTTGGGGGCGGGGGGACACCACCCCACAGACAAGACCGCCAGTTGTGCCAGCGCCAAGCCATGGCAAGAACGCCGCAACGCTACCGGACCTGCCGGACATCCCTATGGCACAGGATCCGGACGGCGACGACAACGACGATGGTACATTTACCAAAGTTGATAAGTACTTTGCCGAACATGGGTATGCTAACGAGTTCTGCGGGCCTCTTTCTCAAGAACCCAACCAAGACGACCGCGATCTAGCTGGTACAGTGGAGAAATCCAATTGGAACAGGCGTCGTCTGGTGTTCAGTTCTCAGGACATGCCTCCAGCTCCCGCCTTCACCGAGCCTCAGATAGCTGAGGTGCGAAATATTATCAGCCCCAACACGCTCAAGAAGGCGGTCTGTGAGCAGAACTCAGTCCCATTATAGGAGATCAAGAAGAAGGGACGGAAACCAAAGACTAACAAGGGTGCTGGTGCGAGCCAGCCGGCACCGAGTTCGATCCGTGCTCAGGACGGGCCACCTTCACCTAAGTATATCTCGAGGAGGGTGCATGTGGCGGGTAGGGCGATGCTACCGCCAAATATGCTGAATGCTGCAACCGGTGCTATGCGGAGTCTGCACGACAGTGTTCTTTCTTTGGAGAAGCGGCGTCTCAGAGAGAAGGATGTGGCATACCCGGTTTTCGTGGCCAAGGTGCCAGAGGGCAAGGGCTTTGTGGATGGCGACATCGGGGGTACGATCGTCCTGCGGTTTGATGACATCTTTGCTATGTTTAACCTTCATCCGCTGCACTACACCTTCGTTCGGCTGTTTTCGCTGAGTATGGAGATGCGGATCATTAGAGACCCTGGACATCGTGATAGTCGACCCCTTCTACATGCGTGCCAAGCACTTGAGCAGCGCTGGGGACCGCCAAGTTGCGAGTTCACACCTCGAAGGCGTCATTCTGGCAAACCCAGATAAGGATAACTTCCTTGTGGCTTACTTTCCCGAGTAAGTCATCCCTTAACCGCCCCGTAACATATGATTTCTTAGATTTCGATCGTTCTTTTTTTTCCAACATTCCGTGTTCTGTGCAGTGACACACATTGCACACTCATCCTCTTAAGCCCGAAATATTCCATGGCCACGTATTTAGACCCGAACCGTAACTCCAAGATAGACTAAACAAATGTCAAGAAAGTTCTTGATGATGTTCTCCCCGCCTACGCCAAATCTGGAGGCACCTTCACCAGGGCAGTTCGTAAGTACGGCAAGCACATGTTCTCACACAATACGAAGTTCTGCTGCGTCAAGCAGCCGCCTGGCGGTCAGAAGGATGCCTACTACGCCCTCCATCACATGCGGGCGATCGTAAGGGACCATCATCAACTTCTGCTACCAGATAATCTCAAAGATTGGGCCGCGAGCTTGTCGGCAGTCCAAGACGCGGACCTCAGACAAGAATTCTTTCGCATCCAGTCGGAGTTTGCGGACATCATCCATCAAGATGTCCTTCATACCTCGAGGCAGTTCTTCCTCAGATATCAACCGTCCAACAGTGAGATAGATGAAATGCTACAAATGCAAGGTGACAACGACCGTGATTTCATGACCATCACGACAGACGGCGGCTTCATCCACGTTCCTGTCCGATGAGTCGAGTCGAAAGTAGTGATGTGTAGTTCTGAAACATTGATTGGCTCATGTTGTAATTATACTTTAATGAATTCGTGTGTCTCTCTGGTTTGGACAGTCGTTCAACTTAGATGTAATCGATGCTATTTATTAGTAGGACCATGAATCGTGCTATTAATGTCTTGCTTTTCTCTTCCGATCCTTTTGTTGCATACTTATATATTGCTTATGTATTGTCTGTTGTTTGGCTTGTGCATAGAGATGCCGTCGTATGTCGTGTACAAGGGTAAGGTTCCCGAAGTCTACAACGACTGGGAGGAGTGTCGGAGACAGGTTCACCGTTTCAGCGGTAATACTTACAAAGGGTACACCACTAGGGCGGAGGCCGAATCTAGATACGCCCGCTATCTAGCGGGAGAGAGGAGGGAGCGTTGGAGGAACCGGATGAAGACCAGTTTGATCGCGATGATGCTCATCATGATGACCACAGCTCTCTTCTATGTGATGGTAGTTTAGATGATCGATATCGACTTGTAATGTGAAGACAAACTCGATACTCACGGTCTTGAGACTTGTAATGTTTTATCTTTGTTCGGTCTTTTGAATTCGGAGACTAATATGATGAATTGTATTCGGAGACTAATCTTCTATTGTATTCGATGAATCTGATGTTGCTGTGTGCTGCTGTCTATATTCTGTCTAATAATATATTTTATATTCTATCTAACAATATATTTTGTAACCTGCGCAAAAATCAGAAAAGGAAAAAAAACAAATATTCATACTAATGGCGCATCACCACCAGGTGCGCCATTAGTATGCCAAAGGATACTAATGGCGCATCAACAGAGAATGCGCCATTAGTATGACAAAGCCATGCTTACGTATGGCCCCCCGGGAGGCACACTAATGGCGCATGCTGTTACATACTAATGGTGCACTAGTTGGTGCGCTATTAGTATACCAGATACTAATGGGGCACCTGTGGTGCGCCATTAGTAAGAAATACTAGTGGCGTGCTACTAATGGTGCACTAGTAATGCGCCATTAGTAGGCAAAACCAGTGCGCCATTAGTAGGCCTTTTCCTAGTAGTGTGTGAAGTAAATATTGCCTCTGACATGTGAGTCACTGAGATGCATAATCATTGATTGTTTTGAATGTTCTCTATGAATTGCTAGGCTTGTGTGTTTGATTGCAATGTATAGAAATGCTAAAAACCTGCTCAAACTCTTTGTACTCCTTCTGTTCCTTTTTACTTCGCACATTGTGAAAGTGCATACTTTTTTGTATAAGATTGGTCAAAGTAGAGATACTTTGACTGCAGACAAAACTTGTATGTAGACTAGGAAGGACCGGAGGGAGTACATGTGAAACTGCTGCAAACGAGGTGATCACCCTGGGAATAATGCTAGTACATATTGTTTTGCATGTTCATCCAATGCGAGTGATACAGGAATTCGAACTAATCAAAATAAATTCATTCATAAACGGTCGGATTTCATATAAACATGCCAGATTTCATTACATTTCATACATTCTTCAACTAAAAAGGGGTGCACTGGAGGTATAATTAATTAACCGAAGCTACCCACCTGTGTCCGCTGAGCCGAACAGAAGCTTCAGTGACTTAACTGCAGGTGCAGTTGCATAACTGACATGTGGCCTGTTGGGCCCACGTGTCATTCAGCCAACTGCACCAGCAGTTAAGTAGAAGCAGCATTATTCTCCAGCAGAACTCCCGACTCCACGTCGCCGCCAAGAAGCTAACCGGCCATCAATGGTCAAGCCGCCTATCTTGGCTTCAACAGGAGGGTAGCAACGGTGGCCTTACTTGGACCCGAGCGGCGGCGACTACCGTGTTCTACTCTTCCTCGTTTTCTGTGTGGTGCGGCCTCGTTGGCAGCGAGGCAAGGCCTCGGCAGAGCCGGCAATGTCCTCTGTCTCGTTCCTGGTGGGCGGCGCCTCAGCGGAGCGGTGGAAATCCTCCCCCACGTTGCCGGCAGGGTGGGGCCTTGGCTGAGCCGGCGATGTCCTCTGCCTCGTTGTTGGTGGGGCGGGGCCTCGGCGGAGCCGGCGGTGTCCTCTGCCTCGTTGTTGGCACCGCGGGGCCTCGGCGGAGCAGGGCCTCGTCGACGCTAGCGGAGCGGGGACTCGTCAGAGCCGGCATTGTCCTCTGCCTCGTCCTCGGTCTCGCCAAATAGCGCCTCGCCCGCTTCATCGCCCTCTTCGCTAGCCTCTTTGTAGGCGGCCGCAGCCTCCGCCACCCGCATGCGCTCCCGCCAGCGCTCGAGGCGGCCCTTGCGGGCGGAGCGGTTCGAGTCGAGCAGCGTCTCCTGCTCCACCCGCTCCGTGGCGATCTGCTCCTCCGCCTGCAGATGCTCCTGGAGGAGATGGTGGTTGTAGGTGGCGTCAGCCTGCGCCTCCCGGAACTGCTCCTGACGCATCTGCCTCACACTGTCCATATATTGGGCATGGGCCTCGCCAATGGTCATGGTGCAATGCACTAGCGAGGATGGCGCGGAGGAGGGGGTTGGCGCCGGATCGTCGACTACCATGTTCTCCATTGGGACGTCGTCGTCCTCCGGCTGCCTCCCGGCCAGCCGGTCGGCAGCAATGGCTGCCATCTCCTTGTGGTTCGTCGTCCGCCCGTTCCGAAGAGCGCTGGAGCGCGAGGAAGCTATGGTGGGCAGTAGTGGTGTGGACAGGAGAAAGGGAACGGATGGAGATGACTGCGGCTATGGCCGGCGCAGCAGTTTATATAGCAATGGTGGGCGGGCGAAGGGACGGATGTGTGGCGCCGGAGTAGCCACCTCGGCAACCGCATATCATTAATGTGGGCGGCAGATGTACGGACAGACGACACTTGTGTCGTTTGAAGGCGGAGCAATCGCCTGCACCGGGAAGCGGGGCGTGCGGCGCTGACTGTTTCGGGCGGAAAGCACGCGCGGGCGAGGAGATGACTTTACTTGGAGAGGATGACAATGGGGACCCACCAGGTCCATAGCCTACGTACGCAAGTGCCTCCTTATTATATATATATATATATATATATATATATATATATATATATAAAACTATACTCCCGCCGTCTAGGTGAATAAGTCGTATTAGAAGGTGCATCACGACCTAGGTGCAAGCAGATTGGTGGAAAAGAAGAATATTTCTCTCTTCTAAACACAACATTTAATCACAGCAGTTAAGAGGATGCCTTATTAGCTACCCATGCAGGCCATCGTAATTCATAGCATGCAAAGCGCTTTTATTTCTTGCCTAATAACCGCATGGACGTGCTGCATGCATTAGTCCTTGCCCGAGCAAAAAAAAGGGAGGAAAGGGGTTTCCACGGGAGACAACGAGGCAGAGGTGGAAGCGCTCGCTGGAGTTATTTATTTTGCTTCCCCCTGGTTTCCTAACATCACGGTCCCACACCATTGTCAACCTATGTAGTACTAGTCAATAAACGAGAGAATTGCACAAGAAGCGGCCGACAGCTGGGACCAAGCAGCTCGAGCAGTATTTGTGTTTTTGAGGTGTGAGCACTGCAGAGTTTTTCGATGTTTAGCCCAGATATTAATTTTTCTCCTCTGAACAACAACGAAAACATCGCTGCAGGTATTAACTGGGCGGGCTGTGGTCCTTCTAGCCTAGGCCAGATATCCAGCCCAGATATTAATTTTTTCAAGCTGAAAATGGCTAGCCCAGCTATACCTTTTGTTAACGAATACCCAGGCAAGGTCAAGTTGTTATTCTCCGCCCCGCTGGGCCGCAAATCTTTCCTAGGAGGGATGCATTAGGATTAACAAGAAAATGGGCTTTAAGAAATAATAAATGGGATGTAATTATAAAAACTGGGCAGTAACTATAATAAAATGCACCAAACACATGATTACTTTATAAAATATTATTTTTGGATATTGAAAATTTTAATTTCATTAATTGTTGCGAGCACAATGTTTCGTTGGATTTTTACATAATATAAATTTATATTGAAATTGTATTTAATCTGACTAGAAATTTCGGGATAAAAATACTTCGGATCCCATCAAAATGTGGGAAATTTTATTGAATTCTGTTTTGAACGGTTAGTTGAAATGGGCTGTACTTTTAACAAACTGTAAATGGGCTGTAGTAAATTCCATTAGAATTCAAAAATGGGCTACACATTCTTAAATCTCAAATGGGCTATAAGTTCTCTGCCACACACTTCTGGCCTTACTAAGTTGACGAGTCCCCTAAAAAACAGAGTTGACGCGTATGCCACACACGGTTCTAGCAGCAGTGGCCGTTGGATGTCCATCCAACGGATGTCGTGCTTCTTCTTCAATCTCGGATATTCTAGCTTCACCCGCCCAAAAAATGATTCCTCCCCCTAACATCTGGGGCGCACCGTTTTAGAAGCTGACTTGTGGGCCTATTAGGTTGATGTACCAAGGGCTTTGTCAACTTAGTCAATATAAACGATTCTAGCTGCAGTGACCGTACGATGTCCATCCAACGGCCGTAGTGCTTCTTCAACCTCTGGTCTTCTTGCTCCAGCCGCCCAAAGCAGCGCCGGTCGTGCCGCCTGCTCCTGCCTCACGTGGCCGGCTGTGCTGCCATGGAGGCCTCACCGCCCCCTACTATTCCCACTGCTGGCCAGCCCTGCGACGACGGCAGCCTCACACCACAGCCGAACGAGTGAACCCTCATACTCCTCTCCGCGTGGGCATCCACTACCGCGTCTTCACCGTCTCTGCGTCGTCCCCTTCCTAGGCCTCGCCGTCGTCGACCGCCCTGGTGCTCTCGGCGCGGTTAACATGGAAGGAATGACTTCCATCGGGCGTGGACAACATGGAAGGAACGACTTCCATCGGACGTGGACTGTACGTGGAGAGGCTGACAGCTGGGTCCACGGCGGCAGCAAGGAAGTGCCTCCTTATTAGCCGGAAAATAATGTTTCCTCCACCTGACAGCAGGGACCCAACAGACTGGCCACCAGTATTTTGCGAAAAAAAATCATTTCCCCCTGACTGCTGGGACCCACCGGACGGGCCACCTTATTTCGCGAAAAAAACGTTCCCCCTGCTGTCAGCTCGGACCCACCGGAAGTGCCTCCTTATTACGCACAAAAAAATGAATACACCCCCGGCTAGCTGGGACCCACCTTGCTGGGAGGCTGACTTGTGGGCCTACTTAGTTGACAGGGACGAAGGGCTTTGTCAACTTAGTCAATAGGAACGATTCTAGCTCCAGTGACCGTACGATGTCCATCCAACGGCCGTAGTGCTTCTTCAACCTCTGGTCTTCTTGCTCCAGCTGCCCAAAGCAGCGCCGGTCGTGCCGCATGCTCCTGCCTCCCGTGGCCGGTTGTGCTGCCGCAGAGGCCTCACCGCCCCCTACTATTCCCACCGCTGGCCAGGCCCTGCGGCGACGGCAGCCTCACACCGCAGCCGAACCAGTGAACCCTCGTAGTCCTCTCCGCGCGGGCTTCCACTGCCGCGTCGTCCCCTTCCTAGGCCTCGCCGTCGTCCACCGCCATGGTGCTCTCCGCGTGGCGTGGTCAACGTGGTCAAGGAACGACTTCAATCGGAAGAGTACTGTATGTGGAGAGGCTGACAGCTGGGTCCACGACCACATCATAGTTTTTTGTGATTTGCCAAGTCGCTTTGTTAGGCCTGTTGGGCTGCAAATCTTTCAAGACAAGGAGAGCTTTCATTTGGCTGGCCGAGAAAATGGCCCATCAGTAATGAGAAATGGGCTATACATTTTTAAAACACATCAAACCGGCTATTAGTTTCAAATATCTTTTTTTTCATTTCATGATTTTAAATTACATTAGTTTTTATGCGTGGAGAATTTGTTGGATTTTATATTGATATACATTTATTTTGAAAATCAGTTTGAATGTGAGTCGAAATTTCGGGATTAAAAACAGTTCGGACCGCACCGAAATATGCAAAATTTCGTATAATTTTTTAACCGTTGCCACAATATGGGCTGTAATGCTAACTAAAAGAATATGGGCTCCAAAAAAACCTTAAGAATTAGCAAATGGGCTGTAAATTATTAGAAATAATGGCAGATGGGCTGTATGCTATTTTCCACAGATTTGAGGCTTTCCTAAAAAAAGTTAACGCACAAGCACTGACTGTTGGATGTCCATCCAACGACCGTCGTGCTTCTTCAATCTCTGCTCTTCCTGCTCCAGCCGCTCAAACAAGGGCCGGCGGGACTGCCTGCTCCCTCCTCCTCGCGGCCGGCTGTGTTGCCGCGCAGGCCTCACCGCCCGGCCGTACTCCCATCGCTGGCCTAGCCATCCCTCTACTCACCCACACCTAGTGTTATTCTCCGGCGACGGCAGACGAACCAGTAAACCCTCGTACAATCGTACTCCCCTCCGCATGGGAAACAATTGCCGAGTCTTCCCTGCCTCCATGTCGTCCCCTTCCTAGGCCTCGCGGTCGTCCACCGCCCTGGTGCTCTCGGTGCGGCGTGGTCAACATGGTCAAGGAACGACTTCCATCGGACGTGGACTGTACGTGGAGAGGCTGACAGCTGGGTCCACGGCCGCAGCAAGGAAGTGCCTCCTTATTACGCGGAAACTAATGATTCCTCCACCTGACAGCTGGGACCCACCGGACGGGCCACTGTATTTCGCGAAAAAATGTTTCCCCCTAACTGCTGGGACCCACCAGCTACATCTTCGCACACAAGGAAGTGCGTCCAGGCAAAAAAAACGATTCGCCCCTGACTACTGGGACCCACCAGCTACATCTTCGCAGGTAAGGAAGTGCCTGACAGTCGAGACCCACCTAGTCAAAGCGTACGTAGCGTTGTCATTCTGGTCACGAACGTGTACGTACATACTGGTCGATGTAGAGGCGCGCACGTAGTATGTACACGTACGTACAGCGGCCAGTTGCAAGAAAGAAATTACGGCCACGTATGTGTACATACGGGCGGGGTCTCGAACGCCTAGTCGCGCATACGTACGGCCAAGGATCGTGTACATTGCTGGGTCGAAATGGAGAAACATCGTCGTCGTCGTGTTCATGGGGAGGCAACAGAATGCGTCGTGTTCATCGGGAGGGCTTGGACGGAACAGGCGATGGAAACGAGGCCTGGCGTACCGCAGAACAGATGAAACGGCCTTGTGTTCGACCGGCCACGTTCGAGACGGTATCCTGTTCATCGGGAGGGTTCTGGCGTACCGCAAAACGGAGGAAACGGACCTCCTAAGGTCGAAATGGGGGTCCTGTTGATCGGGAGGGGTGTGGCATACCGCAAAACGGACGAAACAGACTTGTGTTGGAGCGCTACGGTCGAAACGGGGGTCTTGTTCATCAGGAGGGGTGTGGCGTACCACAAAACGGGACTCCATGGGATACTGTTCATCTCTATCGTCGACCCGCTCTAGCCTCCACGAGCTACTGTTCACCCACCGTCGACCTCCTCCAGCCTCCACCTGCGACTGTTCATCCATGGGCTCCTGTTCATCCAGCCTCCACCGCGCGCTACTCCACGGGCTACTGTTCATCCTGCCGTCCACCGTCTACTGTTCATCCCGCCCTCCACGGGGTGGTCCTGTTCATCCAGCCCTCCACGGGGTCCTGTTCATCCAGCCCCAACCGGCTCGATCGATCAGGGTCCTGTTCATC
>NC_041382.1:460077490-460175756 GCF_002162155.2 Triticum dicoccoides | reverse complement strand
TCACTGTTCATCCAGAGGCAGCATCGATCGACTTCAGTTAGCAGCAGTAGCGAAGGAATCGCTCGATCGGGTTCAGTTAACAGGCATCGATCGATCGCTCGGGTTCAGTAGCGTGTAGCCTGCAGTGCAATCGCTCGGGTTCAGTTAGAGCCCAACGCCTCGCTCGGGTTCAGTTAGAGCGAACGCCTCGCACACACGCGCGTACGTGTACGAGAGAAACGTGCATCACTCGGCCCCCGACCTCCCACCATAACCGGGAACTCCCCGAAATTTTCCTCCCCCTCACTTCTACCACGGGTTTTTCCATCATGGACAGCCCAAAGAATGTCATGAAGCTGCGTCTCCGGCCCGCCCAGGATGAAAAGCCCATTTTCTGTCAT
Organism: Triticum dicoccoides; assembly: GCF_002162155.2. Taxonomy (NCBI): domain Eukaryota; kingdom Viridiplantae; phylum Streptophyta; class Magnoliopsida; order Poales; family Poaceae; genus Triticum; species Triticum dicoccoides. Next base: position 460,175,376 of record NC_041382.1, on the reverse strand, counting down.
GATTTTTTGTCATAGAAGTAGGAGCCCACCACATCTATGATGATACCGGTTTTTTTCACAATTATCGTCATAGAAGTGTCATATGTATGACAGAAAAAAATTTCGTTCGACCCAAAATGTCACGGATGTGTCTTTTTTTTGTAGTGCAGCGCGTCGACTCCGGGCCACCGGTGGATGATGGACCGCGAGGAGAGCGACGTGGGTGACCCTGAGCTGGGGGCGACCGCGTTGGAGGATGAAGGCGATGACGACGCCACTTGGGGAGGCGGAGACGAAGGAGGCGGAATGTCTGGGACTAGCTGGATGATGACGAAGACGGCGATGGACAACGCCGCCCCGAAGGCGCCGACAGGGCAGGCGTCGGCTCCTCGACGGCGTGGCCAACAGGCAGAGCACCAACTGCTGCACTCGACTCGTCAAAGTGCTACACCGAAGGGAAGTTTGGCAGCAAGCCACCCAAGAAGGCCAAGTGGACGGCCGCCACCAAGTGACAAGAGGCCGCAAAGGTGGACGCCATCCGAAGTGCCCAGAAGGAGTGCCCAATGGTGTCCGGGTAAGTGCGCAGACGCTGTCTGTTGGGGAACGTAGTAATTTCAAAAAAAATCCTACGCACACGCAAGATCATGGTGATGCATAGCAACGAGAGGGGAGAGTGTTGTCCACGTACCCTCGTAGACCGAAAGCGGAAGCATTAGCACAACGCGGTTGATGTAGTCGTATGTCTTCACGATCCGACCGATCAAGTACCGAACGCACGGCACCTCCGAGTTCAGCACATGTTCAGCCCGATGACGTCCCTCGAACTCCGATCCAGCCGAGTGTTGAGGGAGAGTTTCATCAGCACGACGGCGTGGTGACGATGATGATGTTCTACCGACGCGGGGTTTCGCCTAAGCACCGCTACAGTATTATCGAGGTGGACTATGGTGGAGGGGGGCACCGCACACGGCTAAAAGATCAAATCAATTGTTGTGTCTTTGGGGTGCCCCCTGCCCCCGTATATGAAGGAGCAAGGGGGGGAGGTGCGGCCCGCCAGGAGGAGGCGCACCAGGAGGAGTCCTACTCCCACCGGGAGTAGGACTCCCTCCCTTCCTTGTTGGATTAGGAGAAGGGGGAAAGAGGAGGGAGAGAGGAAGGAAAGGGGGGGCGCCCCCTTCTCCTTGTCCTATTCGGACTAGAGGGGGAGGGCTGCGTGGCCCTGCCCTAGCCACCTCTCCTCTTCTCCACTAAGGCCCACTATGGCCCATTAAGCTCCCGGAGGGGGGGGTCCGGTAACCCCTCGGTACTTCGGTAAAATCCCGATTTCACCCGGAACATTTCCGACATCCAAATATAGGCTTCCAATATATCAATCTTCATGTCTCGATCATTTCGAGACTCCTCGTCATATCCGTGATCACATCCAGGACTCCGAACAAGCTTCGGTACATCAAAACTCATAAACTCGTAATATAACCGTCATCGAAACTTTAAGCGTACGGACCCTACGGGTTCGAGAACTATGTAGACATGACCGAGACACGTCTCCGGTCAATAACCAATAGCGGAACCTGGATGCTCATATTGGCTCCCACATTTTCTATGAAGATCTTTATCGGTCAAACTGCATAACAACATACGTTGTTCCCTTTGTCATCGGTATGTTACTTGCCCGAGATTAGATCGTCGGTATCTCAATACCTAGTTCAATCTCGTTACCGGCAAGTCTCTTTACTCGTTCAGTAATACATCATCCCGCAACTAACTCATTAGTTGCAATGCTTGCAAAGCTTAAGTGATGTGCATTACCGAGTGGGCCCAGAGATACCTCTCCGACAATCGGAGTGACAAATCCTAATCTCGAAATACGCCAACCTAACAAATACCTTCGGAGACACCTGCAGAGCACCTTTATAATCACCCGGTTACGTTGTGATGTTTGGTAGCACATAAAGTGTTCCTCCGGTAAACGGGAGTTGCATAATCTCATAGTCATAGGAACATGTATGAGTCATGAAGAAAGCAATAGGAACATACTAAACGATCGAGTTCTAAGCTAACGGAATGGGTCAAGTCAATCACATCATTCTCCTAATGATGTGATCCTGTTAATCAAATGACAACTCATGTCTATGGCTAGGAAACATAACCATCTTTGATCAACGAGCTAGTCAAGTAGAGGCATACTAGTGACACTCTGTTTGTCTATGTATTCGCACAAGTATTATGTTTCCGGTTAATACAATTCTAGCATGAATAATAAACATTTATGATGATATAAGGAAATAAATAATAACTTTATTATTGCCTCTAGGGCATATTTCCTTCAGTCTCCCACTTGCACTAGAGTCAATAATCTAGATTACACAATAATGATTCTAACACCCATGGAGTCTTGGTGCTGATCATGTTTTGCTCATGGAAGAGGCTTAGTCAACGGGTTTGCAACATTCAGATCCGTATGTATCTTGCAAATTTCTATGTCTCCCACCTGGACTAGATCCCGGATGGAATTGAAGCATCTCTTGATGTGCTTGGTTCTCTTGTGAAATCTGGATTCCTTCGCCAAGGCAATTGCTCCAGTATTGTCACAAAAGATTTTCATTGGACCATATGCACTAGGTATGACACCTAGATCGGATATGAACTCCTTCATCCAGACCCCTTCATTTGCTGCTTCTGAAGCAACTATGTACTACGCTTCACACATAGATCCCGCCACGACGCTTTGTTTAGAACTGCACCAACTGACAGCTCCATCGTTCAATGTAAACACGTATCCAGTTTGCGATTTAGAATCATCCGGATCAGTGTCAAAGCTTGCATCAACATAACCATTTACAATGAGATCTTTGTCACCTCCATAAGCGAGAAACATATCCTTAGTCATTTTTAGGTATTTCAGGATGTTCTTGACCGCTGTCCAGTGATCCACTCCTGGATTACTTTGGTACCTCCCTGCTAGGCTTATAGCAAGCACACATCAGGTCTGGTACACAGCATTGCATACATGATAGAGCCTATGGCTGAAGCATAGGGAACAACTTCCATCTTCTCTCTATCTTCTGCAGTGGTCGGGCATTGAGTCTTACTCAACTTCACACCTTGTAACACATGCAAGAACCCTTTCTTTGCTTGATCCATTTTGAACTTCTTCGAAACTTTGTCAATGTATGTGCTTTGTGAAAGTCCAATTAAGCGTCTTGATCTATCTTTATAGATCTTGATGCCCAATATATAAGCAGCTTCACCGAGGTCTTTCATTGAAAAACTCTTATTCAAGTATCCCTTTATGCTATCCAGAAATTCTATATCATTTCCAATAAGCAATATGTCATCCACATATAATATCAGAAATGCTACAGAGCTCCCACTCACTTTCTTGTAAATACAGGCTTCTCCAAAAGTCTGTACAAAACCAAATGCTTTGATCACACTATCAAAGCATTTATTCCAACTTCGAGAGGCTTGCACCAGTCCATAAATGGATCGCTGGAGCTTGCACACTTTGTTAGCTCCTTTTGGATCGACAAAACCTTCCGGTTGCATCATATACAACTCTTCTTCCAGAAATCCATTTAGGAATGCAGTTTTTACATCCATTTGCCAAATTTCATAATCATAAAATGCGGAAATTGCTAACATGATTCGGACAGACTTAAGCATCGCTACGGGTGAGAAGGTCTCATCGTAGTCAATCCCTTGAACATGTCGAAAACCTTTCGCAACAAGTCGAGCTTTATAGACAGTGATAACCCACAAGTATAGGGGATCACAATAGTTTTCGAGGGTAGAGTATTCAACCCAAATTTATTGATTCGAAACAAGGGGAGCCAAAGAATATTGTCAAGTATTAGCAGCTGAGTTGTCAATTCAACAACACCTGGAAACTTAATATTTGCAGCAAATTGTTTAGTAGCAAAGTAGTATGATAGTAGTGGTAATGGTAGCAAAAGGTAACAGTAGCAAAAGTAATGTTTTTGGTATTTTGTAGTGATGATAGCAATAGAAACGGAAAAGTAAATAAGCGAAGAACAATATGTGGAAAGCTCATAGGCAATGGATCAGTGATGGAGAATTATGCCGGATGCGGTTCATCATGTAACAATCATAACCTAGGGTGACACGGAACTAGCTCCAGTTCATTAATGTAATGTAGGCATGTATTCCGAATATAGCCATACGTGCTTATGGAAAATAACTTGCATGACATCTTTTGTCCTACCCTCCCGTGGCAGCGCGGTCCGTACGGAAACTAAGGGATATTAAGGCCTCCTTTTAATAAAGTACCGGAACAAAGCATTAACACATAGTGAATACATGAACTCCTCAAACTATGGTCATCACTGGTAATTAAGTATCACGATTATTGTCACTTCGGGGTTAACGGATCATAACACATAATAGGTGACTATAGACTTGCCAGATAGGATCAAGAACTCTCATATATTGATGAAAACATAATAGGTTCAGATCTGAAATCATGGCACTCGGGCCCTAGTGACAAGCATTAAGCATAGCAAAGTCATAGCAACATCAATCTCAGAACATAGTGGATACAAGGGATCAAACCCTAACAAAACTAACTCGATTACATGATAGATCTCATCCAACCCATCACCGTCCAGCAAGCCTATGATGGAATTACTCATGCACGACGGTGAGCATCATGAAATTGGTGATGGAGGATGGTTGATGATGACGATGGCGACGGATTCCCCTCTCCGGGGCCCCGAACGAACTCCAGATCAGCCCTCCCGAGAGGTTTTAGGGCATGGCGGCGGCTCCGTATCATAAAACTCAATGATTTCTTCTCTCTGATTTTTTCTCCCCGAAAGCAAATATATAGAGTTGGTCTTGAGGTCGGAGAAGCTCCAGGGGGCACACAAGGTAGGGGGCTCGCCCTAGGGGGGCAGGCGCGCCCCCCACCCTCGTGGACAGGTGGTGGGCCCCCTGGACTTCATCTTTTTCAAGGATTTTTTATATTTTCTGAAAAGGTGTTTCATCAAGTCTCAGGTCATTCCGAGAACTTTTGTTTCTGCACATAAATAACACCATAGCAATTCTGCTGAAAACAACGTCAGTCCGGGTTAGTTCCATTCAAATCATGCAAGTTAGAGTCCAAAACAAGGGCAAAAGTGTTTGGAAAAGTAGATACGACCGAGACGTATCAACTCCCCCAAGCATAAACCTTTTCTTGTCCTCAAGCAATTCAGTTGAAAAACTGAAAGTGATAAAGAAAAACTTTTACAAACTCTGTTTGCTCTTGTTGTTGTAAATATGTAAAGCCATCATTCAAGTTTTCAGCAAAGATTATGACTAACCACATTCACAATAACGCTTAGGTCTCAAGCTTACTCGTATCAATGGCATAATCAACTAGCGAGCAATAATAATAAATCTCGGATGACAACACTTTCTCAAAACAATCATAATATGATATAACAAGATGGTATCTCGCTAGCCCTTTCTGAGACCGCAAAACATAAATGCAGAGCACCTTTAAAGATCAAGGACTAACTAGACATTGTAATTCATGGTAAAAGAGATCTAGTCAAGTCATACTCAATGTAAACTAACAATAATGAATGCAAATGACAGCAGTGCTCTCCAACCGGTGCTTTTTAATAAGAGGTTGATGACTCAGCATAAAAGTAAATAGATAGGCCCTTCGTAGAGGGAACAGGGATTTGTAGAGGTGCCAGAGCTCGGTTTTCAAATGGAGATGAATACTATTTTGAGCGGTATACTTTCATTGTCAACATAACAACCAAGAGATGGCGATATCTTCCATGCTACACACATTATAGGCGGTTCCCAAACAGAATGGTAAAGTTTATACTCCCCCTTCCACCAACAAGCATCAATCTTTGGCTTGCTCGAAACAACGAGTGCCTCCAACTAACAAGAGTCCCAGGGGTAGTTTTGTTTGCAATTATTTTGATTTAGTTTGCATAAAGCATGGGACTGGGCATCCCGATGACCAGCCATTTTTCTCGTGAGTGGGGAGTGGAGTCCACTCCTCTTGAGAATAACCCGCCTAACATGGAAGATACGGACAGCCCTAGTTGATACATGAGCTATTCGAGCATACAAAACAAGATATTTATTTGAAGGTTTAGAGTTTGGCACCTACAAATTTACTTGGAACGGCAGGTAGATACCGCATATAGGAAGGTATAGTGGACTCATGTGGAATAACTTTGGGGTTTATGGAGTTGGATGCACAAGTAGTATTCCCGCTTAGTACAGGTGAAGGCTAGCAAAAGACTGGGAAGCGACCAGCTTTAGAGCGACAACAGTCATGAACATGCATTAAAATTAATCAACACCGAATGCAAGCATGAGTAGGATACAATCCACCATGAACATAAATATCATGAAGGCTATGTTGATTTTGTTTCAACTTCATGCGTGAACATGCGCCAAGTCAAGTCACTTAAATCATTCAGAGGAGGATACCACCCTATCATACCACATCATAACCATTTTAATAGCATGTTGGCACGCAAGGTAAACCATTATAACTCATAGCTAATCAAGCATGGCACAAGAAACTATGATCTCTAGTTGTCATTGCAAACATGGTTATTCATAATAGGCTAAATCAGGAACGGTGAACTAATCATATTTAAAAAACAAAAGAGGTCGAGTTCATACCAACTTTTCTCATCTCAGTCAGTCCATCATATATCGTCATAATTGCCTTTCAGTTGCATGACCGAATGATGTGAAGAAGAATAATAGTGCGCGTGCATTGGACTAAGCTGGAATCTGCAAGCATTCAATAAACAGGAGAAGACAAGGCAATGTGGTCTCTTTTGTCAGATCAACAATTATGCATATAAGAGCCACTTCAACAATTTAATCATGGTCTTCTCCTATCGACCCCTAAAGAAAAGAAAAGAAATAAAACTATTTACACGGGAAAGCTCCCAACAAGCAAAAGAAGAACATGAAATCTTTTTGGGTTTTCTTTTTGATTACTACTACAAGCATGGAAAGTAAACTAATTAAAAGCTACAACTATTTTTTGGTTTTTCTTAAGGTTTATTAAACACACAAGAAGAAGGCATAAAAAGGAAATAAACTAGCAGGGATGATACAATGGAAAAGTATGAGCACCGACATCTAGCAATGAGTGTGTGAACATAAATGTAATATTGGTGGGAAATACGTACTCCCCCAAGCTTAGGCTTTTGGCCTAAGTTGGTCAATGGCCACGGCTGGCTTGGCAGATATCCATAATAGTAGTTGGGGTCGTACTGCGATGAAGAAGACTCCGACTACCACTGGTTGGCAATCATCTCTGGATCCCGATGGTAATTAGACTGTCGTGGAGGATCAACTTGTGGTTCTGGCTCTGGCTCTATGGCTGGTGCAGGGTTCTGGTAGGCGTGAATGTCCTCCGGCGAGACGAGGTACTGGCCTGTAGATAAATCAAACAAGGAAGGAGCAGGCAAGGTAATAGTCTCTGGTTGACGTTTATCAAAGTAAAATTTGTATTTAAGCTCCCCTTCCCTGTTCTTTCTAATGAAATCATGTGCTACCATACTCTTATAATCTAAATAAACACGAGGCAACAATTTTTCTTCCTTCGCATAATGCCTAATAGGTATGTTAAAATGTGCAGCTAGGCGTGAAGCATACATACCACCAAAGATGGGGCCCTTTGTACGGTTCAGACTCAACCGTTTAGCAATAATACCGCCCATACTACGGAGTTATCACAGAATAACCCGTGGAACAAAATAATAATATTGGGAACACTAAGTTTCCATAGTTTCCGCTACCAATTAAGCAACGACTAGCAAATATTGCAAAATAGCGTAAAACAGGAAATTGTATGCTAGTAATTCATGCATCGAAAACTTTCCTCGTTTCCCCTATGGTGATGGTATTAATAAACCCATATACATCTTCACGATGTGGTTCCTCTATTTTGCCCTCGAAAGCGATCAAACAAACCCGACAAAAATCATAAAGTGACATCTTCTTAACCACATCATATAAATGAAACTCTACTGAAGGAGGTGATTCCCTAGGATAATAGTAGAAGTTTTGCACGAAAGTATTCGTGAGTAAGAGATACTATTCACGTTGGTCATGGAGGAGGTCGGTGAGGCCTGCATTATTAGCCAATTCATAAAAATCCTCATAAATCCCGGTGGCTCTCAAGAAATCATCAGAGGGCCATTCACACGGCCTAACCTCCGCGGTGCGAGGAAAATTATATTTGGGCTTCTGTGCCTCTTCATTTTGCCTTTCCCTTGAGCTTTGGCTCGATGAGCCCCTCAAAAATCTCTTCATCATTTTCTGAAAAATTCTAAAATTTCTAGTAACTTCAAAATAAAAGTGAATCAAACTCAATAATATTGATAGCAACTACTCCTACAAGTGCCTAGAGCCTATATCATGCATCAAAACTACTTGGAACCATATAAATTTGAAATGCAAGCTCAAGAACATGGTCACCTAGGCAGCACAATTTTGCAATGAATAAAGCACTAGAACAAAAACTAATTGGACCAATGGAGGATTCACATACCAAGGAACAATCTCCTCAAGCAATTTTGTGAGAGGTGCTTTGAGCAAGGAGATCGAAAATGGTAGCAAAACGAGCTTGGACTCGTGTTTGAGCTGGGTATTCGTGCTTGTGGGAGGAAGGAGTGTGTGGGTGAAAGGATAAGTGGAGGAGGGCCACCGTGGGCCCATGAGGCTGGGGGCGCGCCTAGGGGGTAGGGCACGCCCTGACCCTCGTGGCCAGGTGCCAGCTCCTCCTGCTGTGTTCTCAGTGCCAAATATTCCAGAAAAAATCATATTTAAATTTCAGGGCATTTGGAGAACTTTTATTTTCGGGGTATTTTTATATAGCACAGATAATTCAGATAACAGACAAAAAATACTATTTTTATTTTATTTAATATAAATAACAGAAAGTAAAAGTGGGGTACAGAAGGTTGTGCCTTCTAGTTTCATGCGTCTCATGCTCATCAAAAGGAATCCACTAACAAGGTTGATCAAGTCTCGTTAACGAACTCATTCCGAATAACATGGAACCGGAGAAATTTCGAATAACACTATGCTACCTCAACGGGGATATGCACATCCCCAATAATAAGAATATCATATTTCTTGTTGACAGTAGGAAGAGGAAATTCAAAACCTCCAAATATAATCCATGGAATTTTCCAATAGAGTTGATACTATGAACTTGAGGTTGTTTCCTCGGAAAGTGTACCGTAGGCTCATTACCATTAACATGAAAAGTGACATTGCCTTTGGTGCAATCAATAACAGCCCCTACAGTATTCAAAAAGGGTCTTCCAAGAATAATAGACATACTATCGTCCTCAGCAATATCAAGAATAACAAATTCCGTTAAAATAGTAACGTTTGCAACTACAACAGGCACATCCTCACAAATACCGACTGGTATAGCAGTTGATTTATCAGCCATTTGCAAAGATATTTCAGTAGGTGTCAACTTATTCAAATCAAGTCTACGATATAAAGAGAGAGGCATAACACTAACACCGGCTCCAAGATCACATAAAGCAGTTTTAACATAGTTTCTTTTAATAGAGCATGGTACACTTGGTACACCGGAATCTCCTAGTTTCTTAGGTATTCCATCCTTAAAAGTATAATTAGCAAGCATGGTGGAAATTTCAGCTTCCGGTATCTTTCTTTTATTTGTAACAATATCTTTCATATACTTAGCATAAGGATTCATTTTGAGCATATCAGTTAATCACATACGCAAAAAGATAGGTCTAATCATTTCAGCAAAGCGCTCAAAATCCTCACCATCCTTTTTCTTGGATGGTTTGGGAGGAAAAGGCATGGGTTTCTGAACCCATGGTTCTCTTTCTTTACCATGTTTCCTAGCAACAAAGTCTTTCTTATCATAACGTTGATTCTTTGATGTGGGTTATCAAGATCAACAACAGGTTCAATATCTATATCATTATCATTACTAGGTTGAGCATCATCATGAACATTATTATTAGCATTATCACTAGTTTCAGGTTCATTACCAGATTGTGTTTCAGCATCAGAAATAGAAATATCATTTGGATTCTCAGGTGTTTCAGCAATAGGTTCACTAGAAGCATGCAAAGTCCTATCTTTTTTCTTTTTCTTCCTATTAGAAGGACTAGGTGCATCTACATTATTTCTCTGAGAATCTTGCTCAATTCTCTTAGGGTGGCCTTTAGGATACAAAGGTTCCTGAGTCATTCTACCAGTTCTAGTAGCCACTCTAACAACATTATCATTATTCTTACTATTCAATTCATTGAGCAAATCATTTTGAGCTTTAAGTACTTGTTCTACTTGAGTGGTAACCATAGAAGCATGTTTGCTAATAAGTTTAAGTTCACCTTTGACATTAGGCATATAATCACCCAAGGGTTCAAGCATATTTGAATTGTATTTCAATTGTCTACCAAAATATCATTAAAATCTTCTTGTTTAGCCATAAATTTATCAAACTCATCTAAGCATGGGCTAGCAAATTTAGTAAATGGGATTTCAGCTTTATCATATCTATAGAGAGAATTTACCTTTACTACCTGTGTTGGGTTACCAAGACCATGAGTTTCCTCAATAGGTAATGGATTAAGATCATATGTTTATTCAACAGGCGGTAAATTAAGACCACGTATTTCTTCAATAGGAGGTAAATTCTTAACATCTTCAGCTTTAATACCTTTTTCTTTCATAGATTTCTTTGCCTCTTGCATATCTTCAGGACTGAGAGATAGAATACCCCTTTTCTTCGGAGTTGGTTTAGGAATATGCTTAGGAACTGGCTCAGGAGGTGTCCAATTATTTTCATTTGTTAGCATATTATTCAATGGAATTTCAGCTTCATCCGGCGTTCTTTCCCTGAAAACAGAACCAACACAACTATCCAGGTAATCTCTGGAGGCATCGGTTAGTCCATTATAAAAGATATCAAGTATTTAATTTTTCTTAAGAGGATGATCAGGCAAAGCATGAAGCAATTTTAGAATCCTCCCCCAAGCTTGTGGGAGACTCTCTTCTTCAATTTGCACAAAATTATATATATCCCTTAAAGCAGCTTGTTTCTTATGAGCAGGGAAATATTTAGTAGAGAAGTAATAAATCATATCCTAGTGACTACGCACACAACCAGAATCAAGAGAATTAAACCATATCTTAGCATCACCCTTTAATGAGAACGGAAATATTTTAAGGATATAAAAGTAACAAGTTCTCTCATCATTAGTGAACAGGGTAGCTATATCATTTAATTTAGTAAGATGTGCCACAACAGTTTCAGATTCATAGCCATGAAAAGGATCAGATTCAACCAAAGTAATTATATCAGGATCAACAGAGATTTCATAATCCTTATCACTAACACAGATAGGTGAAGTAGCAAAAGCAGGGTCAAGTTTCATTCTAGCATTTAGAGATTGTTGATTCCATTTAGCTAATAACCTCTTGAGTTCATATCTATCTTTGCAAGCTAAAATAGCTAAAGAAGCTTCTTTATCAAAAACATAACCCTTAGGAATAACAGGCAAGTCTTCATCATCACTTTCATCAGTATTATCATATTCAATATTTTCACTCTCTCTAACCCTAGCAAGTTGTTCATCAAGAAATTCACTAAGTGGCACAGTAGTATCAAGCATAGAAGTAGTTTCATCATAAGTATCATGTGTAGCAGAATTGGCATCATCAATAACATGTGACATATCAGAATGAATAGCAGAAGCAGGTTTAGGTGTCGCAAGCTTACTCAAAACAGAAGGTGCATCAAGTGCAGAGCTAGATGGCAGTTCCTTACCTCCCCTCGTAGTTGAGGGATAAATGTTGGTTTTTGGATCTCTCAAGTCCTTCATAATGATAAGCATATATAAATCCCAAGTGACTCTAAGAATAGAGCTATGCTCCCCGGCAACGGCGCCAGAAAATAGTCTTGATAACCCACAAGTATAGGGGATCGCAACGGTTTTCGAGGGTAGAGTATTCAAACCAAATTTATTGATTCGACACATGGGGAGCCAAAGAATATTCTCAAGTATTAGTAGCTAAGTTGTCAATTCAACCACACCTGGAAACTTAATATCTGCAGCAAAGTGTTTAGTAGCAAAGTAGTATGATAGTAGTGGTAACGGTAGCAAAAGGTAACAATAGCAAAAGTAATGTTTTTGGTATTTTGTAGTGATGATAGCAATAGCAACGGAAAAGTAAATAAGCGAAGAACAATATGTGGAAAGCTCGTAGGCAATGGATCAGTGATGGAGAATTATGCCGGATGCGGTTCATCATGTAACAATCATAACCTAGGGTGACACAGAACTAGCTCCAGTTCATTAATGTAATGTAGGCATGTATTCCGAATATAGTCATACGTGCTTATGGAAAAGAACTTGCATGACATCTTTTGTCCTACCCTCCCGTGGTAGCGGGGTCCTTACGGAAACTAAGGGATATTAAGGCCTCCTTTTAATAAAGTACCAGAACAAAGCATTAACACATAGTGAATACATGAACTCCTCAAACTATGGTCATCACCGGTAAGTATCGCGATTATTATCACTTCGAGGTTAACGGATCATAACACATAATAGGTGACTATAGACTTGCAAGATAGGATCAAGAACTCTCATATATTGATGAAAACATAATAGGTTTAGATCTGAAATCATGGCACTCGGGCCCTAGTGACAAGCATTAAGCATAGCAAAGTCATAGCAACATCAATCTCAGAACATAGTGGACACTAGGGATCAAACCCTAACAAAACTAACTCGATTACATGACAGATCTCATCCAACCCATCACCGTCCAGCAAGCCTACGATGGAATTACTCACGCACGGCGGTGAGCATCATGAAATTGGTGATGGAGGATGGTTGATGATGACGATAGCGACAGATTCCCCTCTCCGGAGCCCTGAATGGACTCCCGATCAGCCCTCCCGAGAGGTTTTAGGGCTTGGTGGTGGCTCCGTATCATAAAACTCGATGATTTCTTCTCTCTGATTTTTTTCTCCCCAAAATAAAATATATAGAGTTGGTCTTGAGGTCGGAGGAGCTCTAGGGGGCCCACGAGGTAGGGGGGCGCGCCCTAGGGGGTTAGGCGCGCCCCCACCCTCGTGGACAGGTGGTGGGCCCCCTAGCCTTCATCTTTTGCAAGGATTTTTTATATTTTCCGAAAAGGTGTTCTGTGAAGTTTCAGGTCATTCTGAGAACTTTTGTTTCTGCACATAAATAACACCATAGCAATTCTGCTGAAAACAGCATCAGTCCGGATTAGTTCCATTCAAATCATGCAAGTTAGAGTCCAAAACAAGGGAAAAAGTGTTTGGAAAAGTAGATACGACGGAGACGTATCAGACAGTAATATTACCGTCAGCGTCAGTCTTCTTGAAGATCCATTTATTCTCGGTGGCTTGCCGATCATCGGGCAAGTCAACCAAAGTCCACACTTTGTTCTCATACATGGATCCCATCTCAGATTTCATGGCCTCAAGCCATTTTTCGGAATCTGGGCTCACCATCGCTTCTTCATAGTTCGTAGGTTGATCATGGTCTAGTAACATAACCTCCAGAACAGGATTATCGTACCACTCTAGTGCAGATCTTACTCTGGTTGACCTACGAGGTTCTGTAACAACTTGATCCGAAGTTCCATGATCATCATCATTAACTTCCTCAATAATTGGTATAGACGTCACAGGAACCGGTTTCTGTGATGAACTACTTTCCAATAAGGGAGCATGTATGGTTACCTCATCTAGTTCTACTTTCCTCCCACTCAGTTCTTTTGAGAGAAACTCCTTCTCTAGAAAGGATCCATTCTTAGAAACGAGAGTCTTGCCTTCGGATCTGTGATAGAAGGTGTACCCAATAGTCTCCTTTGGGTATCCTATGAAGACACATTTCTCCGATTTGTGTTCGAGCTTATCAGTTTGAAGCTTTTTCACATAAGCATCGCAGCCCCAAACTTTAAGAAACGACAACTTTGGTTTCTTGCCAAACCACAGTTCATAAGGCGTCATCTCAACGGATTTCGATGGTGCCCTCTTTAACGTGACTGCGGCCGTCTCTAAAGCATAACCCCAAAATGATAGCGGTAAATCAGTAAGAGACATCAAAGATCGCACCATATCTAGTGAAGTAAAATTACGCTGTGGCATTCCAGGTGGCGTGAGTTGCGAAACTATTCTGCATTGTTTCAAATGTAGACCAAACTCATAACTCAAACATTCTCCTCCATGATCAGATCGTAGAAACTTTATTTTCTTGTTACGATGATTTTCAACTTCACTCTGTAATTCTTTGAACTTTTCAAATGTTTCAGACTTATGTTTCATTATGTAGATATACCCATATCTGCTTAAATCATCTGTGAAGGTGAGAAAATAACGATACCCGTCGCGAGCCTCGATATTCATTGGTCCACATACATCAGTATGTATGATCTGCAATAAATCAGTTGCTCGCTCCATTGTTTCGGAGAATGGCGTTTTGGTCATCTTGCCCATAAGGCACGGTTCGCAAGTACCAAGTGATTCATAATCAAGTGGTTCCAAAAGTCCATCAGTATGGAGTTTCTTCATGCGCTTTATACCGATAAGACCTAAAAGCCAGTGCCACAAATAAGTTGCACTATCATTATCAACTCTGCATCTTTTGGCTTCAACATGAATATGTGTATCACTACTATCGAGATTCATCAAAAATAGACCACTCTTCAAGGGTGCATGACCATAAAAGATATTACTCATATAAATAGAACAACCATTATTCTCTGATTTAAATGAATAACCGTCTCGCATCAAACAAGATCTAGATATAATGTTCATGCTCAACGCTGGCACCAAATAACAATTATTTAGGTCTAATACTAATCTCGAAGGTAGATGTAGAGGTAGCGTGCCGACAGCAATCACATCGACTTTGGAACTGTTTCCCACGTGCATTGTCACCTCGTCCTTGGCCAGTGTTCGCTTAATCCGTAGTCCCTGTTTTGAGTTGCAAATAATAGCAACAGAACCAGTATCAAATACCCAGGTGCTACTGCGAGCTCTGGGAAGGTACACATCAATAACATGTATATCACATATACCTTTGTTCACCTTGCCATCCTTCTTATCCGCCAAATACTTGGGGCAGTTCCGCTTCTAGTGACCAGTCTGCTTGCAGTAGAAGCACTCAGTCTCAGGCTTAGGTCCAGACTTGGGTTTCTTCTCTTGAGCAGCAACTTGTTTGTTGTTCTTCTTGAAGTTCCCCTTCTTCTTCCCTTTGCCATTTTTCTTGAAACTAGTGGTCTTATTGACCATCAACACTTGATGCTCCATCTTGATTTCTACCTCCACAGCCTTTAGCATTGCGAAGAGTTCGGGAATCGTCTTATCCATCCCTTGCATGTTATAGTTCATCATGAAGCTTTTGTAGCTTGGTCGCGGTGATTGAAGAATTCTGTCAATGATGCCATCATCCGGAAGATTAACTCCCAGTTGAATCAAGTGATTGCAGTACCCAAACATCTTGATTATATGCTCACTGACAGAACTATTCTCCTCCATCTTGCAGCTATAGAACTTATTGGAGACTTCATATCTCTCAATCCGGGCATTCTTTTGAAATATTAACTTCAACTCCTGGAATATATCATATGCTCCATGACGTTCAAAACGTCGTTGAAGTCCCGGTTCTAAGCCGTATAGCATGGCACACTGAACTATCGAGTAGTCATCAACTTTGCTCTGCCAGACGTTCATAACATCTGGTGTTGCTCCTGCATCAGGTTTGGCACCTAGCGTTGCTTCCAGGACGTAATTCTTCTATGCAGAAATGAGGATAATCCTAAAGTTACGGACCCAGTTCGTGTAATTGCTACCATCATCTTTCAACTTTGCTTTCTCAAGGAACGCATTAAAATTCAACGGAACAACAGCACGGGCCATCTATCTACAATCAACATAGACAAGCAAGATACTATCAGGTACTAAGTTCATGATAAATTTAAGTTCAATTAATCATATTACTTAAGAACTCCCACTTAGATAGACATCCCTCTAATCCTCTAAGTGATCACGTGATCCTAATCAACTAAACCATAACTGATCATCACGTGAAATGGAGTAGCTTTCAATGGTGAACATCACTTATGTTGATCATATCTACTATATGATTCATGCTCGACCTTTCGGTCTCAGTGTTCCAAGGCCATATCTGCATATGCTAGGCTCGTCAAGTTTAACCTGAGTATTCTGCGTGTGCAAAACTGGTTGCACCCGTTATAGATGGACGTAGAGCTTATCACACCCGATCATCACGTGGTGTCTAGGCACGACGAACTTTGGCATGGTGCATACTCAGGAAGAACACTTTTATCTTGAAATTTAGTGAGAGATCATCTTAGGGCATCTCCAGCCGTTGGCCCCCCAGGGGGCGTCTTAAAGCGCCGCCTGGGGGTGAGCCGGCGCAAAAAATGGCCCTGGGGGCGAGTCGGTCCCCAGCCGTCGGCCCCAGGGCCGCCCCCAGGCGCTTATTTAAAAAAGGACCGTTCGGCGAAGTTATGATAAAAACTAGTTAAATTTTGGCCAAACATGGCAAATTTCGGTGAAATTCGCGCATTTTCATTACATTAACCTAATCTAAAAAAGAAAAGGGCTGAAGTCGTCGCCGCCGTCGCCGCCATCGTCGTCGTCGGCCTTCTCCTCCTTGACGCGGGCGCCCCTACTGGACCCCTGCCCGGCGTCACCATGGCGGACTGGCGGCGGCGCGTCGTCGTCGTCGCTGTCGCATAAGATGATGACCCCGTCTTCAACACGGCCGCGTCGGCGCTCCTCGAAGCGGCGCAGGGCAGCGCGCTGGCGTTCCTTCTCCTTCTCCCGGCACGCCTTCTCCATCACAATGGAGTCCTGGCGCGCCCATTCTAGGGCCGCGTCGTCATCGTCGAACTCCGCCACTACCGGCGCCAGCCCCGGCTCCGTCTTCACCGGCGCCAGCCCCGGCTCCATTTTCGGCTTGACGAAGCGCGGAGGAGCCGACGAGGAGGGGGCGTGCCGGCCGCCCTCGTTGATGACGATGCTGACGCTCCGAGTGCGCCGACCGATTGGCATCTCCGCCGCGGGCTCGGCCTTGACGCCGAGAAGCGCCGGAGAACTGGAGGAGTGGGAAGATGAGAGGGAGGAGGAAGACGAGGAGGAGGCGAACCTCCTTGGCGCCCATGCGCGTCGGTGTTGCGACGGGGCGGCCACCGTCGCAGGATAGGTCAATGGCGGGTTGTTGCCGCCGTCGAGGTGCGTCAGCACGCCCTCCAGCGTGCGGCTCGGGACGCCGCACCACAGGTGGCGCCCCATGCTATTCTTCACGCTGCCGACCACCAGCGCGTCATTGGTGGAGGCCAGGCGCTGCTGCTGGCGGCGCTGGAAGTACGCCGCCCAAGCCGCGTGATTGCCGGCGGCGTACTGGGGTAGGGAGCGCTCCTCGTCGGTCAGGGAGGCGCACGCGACCTCGACCTCCTCGGCGAAGTACGTGGGCTTCGCCACGGCGTCGGGTAACGGGGGAACGGGCACTCCCCCGTCGCTAAGCCGCCACCCCATCGGCCCGGCGCGCATGTCCGGTGGCGCCGGGATGTTCACCTGGAACAGGAGCCAGGACTCCTGTTCGCGGAGCGAACGGCGGCCGAAGCCGTTTGCCGCCTCCTTGTCTCTGAGGAAGCGCTCTGCCATGGCGATGGGCTCGGCGGTGGTAGAGAGGGAGAGAGAGGGGCTGCCGGTGGCGCTCGAGAGAGGAAGACGGAGACGGAGAGAGAGGGGCTGGGCGGCGGCGAGGGGCGAGTCTGGTGTGGGCACCGGCGAGAACCGCCGGCTTTTATAGCCGCTCCGCGCCTGTGTGTACGCGTGCAAGGGAGAGGAGGCGTCGGCGCGCCATACCGAGATGCGCCGCCCGTGAGGAATCAATGGCAAGGCTGACCGGCGACATCCTTGCCATTTATTCCCCGCGGGAACCGAGGCAGTTGGGGGGAAGACGAGCCGCCGTGTCCCTGACGCGGCTCGCTGTGACGCCCAGGTAATTAGGCTACAGTAATCCCCCGTTAATGATGTCACGTCACCGCAGTTATTGTTGATAATCCCACGTTAGTTCAAAAACCAATTCAAATTCAAAATTTAATAAAAGGCAAACATCAAAATTTTCAAACTTTAAAACTAAAATGTTCAGGATGTGCCAAATAATTAATAAGTAATTATTTTGGATAAACCAAACTTTTATAAAATGTTTAAATACTTTAAAATATTTAAAACAGTAGTTAAAGCAATTAAATAAATGCTTTTTAAATTGTAAAAATAGTAAACTATTTTATTTTGAAGCCAAACTAATTGTGGCAGTATCCTAATTAATAATACTAATTTAGGGGGCTAAGTTCATAATTTACAAAACTAAAAA
Source organism: Triticum dicoccoides (assembly GCF_002162155.2). NCBI lineage: Eukaryota > Viridiplantae > Streptophyta > Magnoliopsida > Poales > Poaceae > Triticum > Triticum dicoccoides. The sequence goes on along the minus strand of NC_041382.1, from coordinate 460,156,954 downwards.
TAAAAGGTATTTAAAAGAAAACATGAACTATTAAAAGAAAAATAGAAAAGGTAGAAAGACAAAGGAAAAGTAAAGGGCAAAGCCTAGTGTGCTACTGGGCCATAGGCAACTACAGTGCGGCCCAGCCCATCCCGTAGTGATCCCCTACCTCATGTTCACAGGAGGGGGATCGTGGCTCACATCCACGCCTCCATGGCGGATGATGGCGCCGTGTCGATCATCCGACCAGCCCCCGAGTTGTATAAGACCGTCTCCATGCCCCTCGCCGAACCCTAGCGCAAATCCTCTCCCTTCCCCACGCTGCTTTCTTCCTCCCCCGCCATGGTAGTCTCTGTCGTCACCATCGATCCATCACCCACGAAGCCACAAAGTTCTCCACGCCGTACCACCATGTCCAGGAGATCCACCTCGACGTCCTCTTCCTCCTCACCAACGCACGCGAGGCCAGGCACTCTACATCGTCGATATCGACTTCGTCTTCTTCATCGGTGCTCGAAGCTCGCCGCCAACGATTCACCGCCTCCTGTAGCTACTAAACTCCCACCGGCCTTTCTTGCGCCTCACGGTGAGCTCCCGGTCGAAACCCCTCTCCTCTAGACTTGGTTCGTTGTTTCCTGCTGATACTACCATCGCCACCGAAGCTCTGTCGCCGTCGTCGAGCTCGTCACCGTCAGTATCGTGTACTCTAGGGCCAGGCAAGCACGTCAACGTGCTCGTGGCGTCCCTGTGGTGCCGCCTGAGCCGTTTGTTTGGTCATTCTCCCCGCGTATCCCCATATCCGTTGAGCTCTTGCTCCGGCCGCCGCTCACCGTCATTGCTTCGGCCATCTCTGCTCGTGTCGTTGATTTCGTTCAACGCGCGACGTCGCGCCCGATTCGTTAGGTAGCAGCGGCCGCTCAAATCGTTGCTGGAGATGCCCGTTTGGTCCACATCGTCGTCCTCTGTATTCGCAAGCCGCATGCTGCTCGCACGCCGGCGTCCGGCACGCGTCCGCCTCCGCCCGGGCTCACCGGCCCCGCGCGTCGCTCGCTGCCTTATGCTCCGCCGTGGTCTGCCCACGCCCTGGGCCGAGCCCTGACCGCGCGCCGGCGCGCCGCGCCCCTGCTCGCCTCCTACTGCCGCTGTGTTGCTGCAGTCTGCTGTGGTCGCCACCGGAGCCGTGGCCGCGCTCACCCCGTGCCACTGCTCGCGCCGCGGCCACCCACGCCTCGCGTCCGACCCACCCTGCGCCCAACATGCGCCGCCGTGTGCATGCCGCTTGCTTCGCTGTAGCTTTGCTGCTCCCGCAGCCGCTGTCTGGTGTTATGCTACACGGCTATAGTAACTGTAGCAGGAGCTAGCTTTTGTATTTCTAAAATGACTAGCCTGCTAAACTGCCACTAAACAGCGATAAGACAAGTCCTAACATGGGTACAAATTATATGAACGGAAAGTAGACGTAACAAGCCTCATTTTACTCAATTGGACCTGCTTCAGAGAACGCTTGGATTAAATCCTATAAAAATCGCAAAATGCTATCTTGTGTTAAAAGGAATAGAGTTACTCCTTAGCATTGTGTGTGCGCTGTGTGCGCATGGGCTGTGCCACAGCCGTGTGTGGCCGGCCTATTTTAATTAGGTCTAAACTAATTTAGTTTAGATTAGTTGGTTAATTAATTAGTTTAAGCCTACTACATGTGGACCCGAGTTATTTAAGCTAGTTTTAGTTATTTGTTTAGGTATAGCTTATGACATGTGTGCCACCATCTTCCCTTTTGACCAGTCAAATTGACTTGGTCAATTCAATTAAATAAATGCAGAAATTTCAAAAAATTGAATAAACTTTGAAAATCCATAGAAAATAATCCGTAACTTAGATCAAAATAATTTATATATAAAAGATGATCAGAAAAATTAAACGAATCCGGATACGCAACCCGTTCGTCCGTCACACGTCCCTAGCATAGCGAACACGCAACTTTCCCCCTCCGATTCATCTGTCCGAAAACGCGAAACACCGGGGATATTTTCCCGGATGTTTCCCCCCTTCACCGGTATCACCTCATACGGCGATAGGTCACCCCTAGCACCGCGCATTGCCATGTTATGCTTTGTGTTGCTTTGTTTGCTTTGTCATTTATTGTGTTCCCCCTCCGTTACTTCTTTCCAGTAGACCCCGAGACCGCTGCCGGTACCCCCGATCGACTACGGTGTTGACGACCCCTACTTGCTAGAGCAACCAGGCAAGCCCCCCCCCCCTTGATCACCAGATATCGCCTACTCTCCTCTATACTGCTTGCATTAGAGTAGTGTAGCATGTTACTGCTTTCCGTTAATCCTATTCTGATGCATAGCCTGTCATTGTTGCTGCAACTGTTGATACCTTACCTGCAATCCTAAATGCTTAGTATAGGATGCTAGTGTTCCATCAGTGGCCCTACACTCTTGTCCGTCTGCCATGCTATACTACTGGGCCGTGATCACTTCGGAAGGTGATCACGGGCATATACTATATACTTTACACTGTTACATTACCGGTGATACTGTTTGGAGATGGGGGCTGAAGGGGCAGGTGGCTCCATCTAGGTAGTGGTGGGCCTGAGTTCCCGACGGCCCCCGACTGTTACTTTGAGGCGAAGCGACAGGGCAGGTTGAGACCACCTAGGAGAGAGGTGGGCCTGGCCCTGGTCGGCGTTCGCGAATACTTAACACGCTTACCGAGATCTTGGTATTTGATCTGAGTCTGGCTACTGGCCTATACGCACTAACCATCTACGCGGGGACAGTTATGGGCACTCGACGTCGTGGTATCAGCCGAAGCCTTCGTGACGTCAGCGACTGAGCGGCGCGCGCCAGGTTGGACCGCGTAACGCAACTTCCTTTGTAATGTAGGTTGCTAGGTCTGCTCTCCGGCCACGTTCGCAACGTGCAGGTGTGCAAAGGGCGATGGGCCCAGACCCATGCGCCATAGGGTTTAGACCGGCGTGTTGACCTCTCTGTTGTGCCTAGGTAGGGCTGCGACGTGTTGATCTTCCGAGGCCGGGCATGACCCAGGAAAGTGTGTCCGGCCAAATGGGACCGAGCGTGTTGGGATATGTGGTGCACCCCTGCAGGGAAGTTAATCTATTCGAATAGCTGTGATCTTCGGTAACAGGACGACTTGGAGTTGTACCTTGACCTTATGACAACTAGAACTGGATACTTAATAAACACACCCTTCCAAGTGCCAGATACAACCGGTGATCGCTCTCTAACAGGGCGACGAGGAGAGGATCGTCGGGTAGGATTATGCTATGCGATGCTACTTGGAGGACTTCAGTCTACTCTTTTCTACATGCTGCAAGACGGAGGCTGCCAGAAGTGTAGTCTTCAACAGGACTAGCTATCCCCCTTTTATTCTGGAATTCTGCAGTTCAGTCCACATATGATCCCCTTATTCCATTTGATACCAATGCATACATATGTAGTGTAGCTCCTTGCTTGCGAGTACTTTGGATGAGTACTCACGGTTGCTTTTCTCCCCCTTTTCCCCTTTCCTATATCCGATTGCTGCAACCAGACGTTGGAGTCCAGGAGCCAGACGCCCACCGTTGATGATGACTACTACTAATCGGGAGGTGCCTACTACTACGTGCAGCCCGCTGACGATGACCAGGAGTAGTTTAGGAGGATCCTAGGCAGGAGGCCTGCGCCTCTTTCGATCTGTATCCCAGTTTGTGCTAGCCTTCTGAAGGCAAACTTGTTTAACTTATGTCTGTACTCAGATATTGTTGCTTCCGCTGACTCGTCTATAATCAAGCTCTTGTATTCGAGCCCTCGAGGCCCCTAGCTTGTAATATGATGCTTGTATGACTTATTTTATTTGTAGAGTTGTGTTGTGATATCTTCCCGTGAGTCCCTGATCTTGATCGTACACGTTTGCGTGTATGATTAGTGTACGATTAAATCGGAGGCGTCACACTGGCACGCGGCTTTTTCGTGCCAAAACAGTTCGCCCTGGCGCCCCCGGGCGCCCCCCAGCGCGCCGGGTTCGGCCTGGGTCCGCCGGCGCTGTTTTCGGCCTAGGCCGGCGAAAATCGGGCTCCTGGGGGCGCGACTGGGCCGTTTTTTCGGCGCCGGCGCAAAAAAAACGCCTGGGGAGGCCTTCCTGGGGGCGCGGCTGGAGATTCCCTTATAATGCTACCATCAATCAAAGCAAGATAAGATGCATAAAATATAAACATCACATGCAATCAATATAAGTGATATGATATGGCCATCATCATCTTGTGCTTGTGATCTCCATCTCCGAAGCACCGTTATGACCACCATCGTCACCGGCGCGACACCTTGATCTCCATTGTAGCATCGTTGTCATCACGCCAATCTTATGCTTCCACGACTATCGCTACCGCTTAGTGATAAAGTAAAGCATTACAGGGCGATTGCATTGCATACAATAAAGCAACAACCATATGGCTCCTGCCAGTTGCCGATAACTCGGTTACAAAACATGATCATCTCATACAATAAAATTTAGCGACATGCTTTGACCATATCACATCACAACATGCCCTGGAAAAACAAGTTAGATGTTCTCTACTTTGTTGTTGCAAGTTTTACGTGGTTGCTATGGGCTGAGCAAGAACTGTTCTTACCTACGCATCAAAACCACAACAATAGTTTGTCAAGTTGGTGCTGTTTTAACCTTCGCAAGGACCGCGAGTAGCCACACTCGGTTCAACTAAAGTTGGAGAAACTGACACCCGCCAGCCACCTGTGTGCAAAGCACATCGGTAGAACCAGTCTCGCGTAAGCGTACGCGTAATGTCGGTCTGGGCCGCTTCATCCAACAATACCGTCGAACCAAAGTATGACATGCTGGTAAGCAGTATGACTTATATCGCCCACAAAATCACTTGTGTTCTACTCGTGCATATGACATCTACGCATAAAACTAGGCTCGAATGCCACTGTTGGGGAACGTAGTAATTTCACAAAAAAAAAAATCTTACGCACACGCAAGATCATGGTGATGCATAGCAACGAGAGGGGAGAGTGTTGTCCAGATACCCTCGTAGACCGAAAGAGGAAGCGTTAGCACAATGCGGTTGATGTAGTCGTACGTCTTCACGATTCGACCGATCAAGTACCGAACGCACGGCACCTCCGAGTTTAGCACACGTTCAGGCCGATGACGTCCCTCAAACTCCGATCCAGCCGAGTGTTGAGGGAGAGTTTCTTCAGCACGACGCTGTGGTGACGATGATGATGTTCTACCGACCCAGGGCTTCTCCTAAGCACCGCTATAGTATTATCGAGGTGGACTATGGTGGAGGGGGCACCGCACACGGCTAAAAGATCAAATCAATTGTTGTGTCTTTGGGGTGCCCCTGCCCCCGTATATAAAGGAGCAAGGTGGGAGGTGCGGCCGGCCAGGAGAAGGCGCGCCAGGAGGAGTCCTACTCCCACCGGGAGTAGGACTCCCTTCCTTCCTTGTTGGATTAGGAGAAGGGGGAAAGAGGACGGAGAGAGGAAGGAAAGGGGGGCGCCGCCCCCCTCTCCTTGTCCTATTCAGACTAGAGGGGGAGGGGCGCACGACCCTGCCCTAGCCGCCTCTCCTCTTCTCCACTAAGGCCCACTATGGCCCATTAAGCTCCCGGGGGGGTTCCGGTAACCCCTCGGTACTCCGGTAAAATCCTGATTTCACCCGGAACATTTTTGATATGGGAAAAATAGGCTTCCAATATATCAATCTTCATGTCTCGACCATTTCGAGATTCTTCGCCATGTCCGTGATCACATCCGGGACTCCGAACAACCTTCGGTACATCAAAACTCATAAACTCATAATATAACCGTCATCGAAACTTTAAGTGTGCGGATCCTACGAGTTCGAGAACTATGTAGACATGACCGAGACACGTCTCCGGTCAATAACCAATAGCGGAACATGGACGCTCATATTGGCTCCCACATATTCTACGAAGATCTTTATCGGTCAGACCGCATAACAACATACGTTGTTCCCTTTGTCATCAGTATGTTACTTGCCCGAGATTCGATCGTCGGTATCTCAATACCTAGTTCAATCTCGTTACCGGCAAGTCTCTTTACTCGTTCCGTAATACATCATCCCGCAACTAACTCATTAGCTGCAATGCTTGCAAGGCTTAAGTGATGTGCATTACCGAGTGGGCCCAGAGATACCTCTCCGACAATCGGAGTGACAAATCCTAATCTTGAAATACGCCAACCCAACAAATACCTTTGGAGACACCTGTAGAGCATCTTTATAATCACCCAGTTACGTTGTGACGTTTGGTAGCACACAAAGTGTTCCTCCGGTAAACGGGAGTTGCATAATCTCATAGTCATAGGTATAAGTCATGAAGAAAGCAATAGGAACATACTAAACGATCGAGTGCTAAGCTAACGGAATGGGTCAAGTCAATCACATCATTCTCCTAATGATGTGATCCCGTTAATCAAATGACAACTCATGTCTATGGCTAGGAAACCTAACCATCTTTGATCAATGAGCTAGTCAAGTAGAGGCATACTAGTGACACTCTGTTTGTCTATGTATTCACACAAGTATTATGTTTCCGGTTAATACAATTCTAGCATGAACAATAAACATTTATCATGATATAAGGAAATAAATAGTAACTTTATTATTGCCTCTAGGGCATATTTCCTTCATTGTCTTGATTGTTTCTTTCTTGCAAACTTCTCATCTTTGCTTGCTTCGCCGCGCAGGGCTCCCCTTTCCATATCACGGGCTCTGTCCACCTCGCTCATCGGAACAGCAGGAGGCTCTGAGGGGGCCCATCGCGTTGACCCAGCCGCCGCCCTTCGGGACGCGACAGAGGAATGCGCGAGAAGCGCGAGAGGAGCGGGAGGCTGCGATGCGACTGGAGGCGGCGACGACCGCTGCGCAGGCAGAGGCTAAGGTAGCGACCGCTGCGCAGGCGGAGGCCGCGGCCAAGGCGTAGGCGGAAGCCGATGCTAAGGCCGCGGAGGACCCGACCTGTAGCATGGTCCCAGAGGCCACTGATCTGGAGCAGTCGGAGCCACCGGTTGTGGAGGATCGGGCACTGACTGGAGCAGGCGGAGCTGACCAAATGACCCTGGAGTGGGAGGGGACTGACCCCATCGTCCCGGAGGTGGAGGTGGCTTAGCGCGTGCCGGATGCTGGTGAGCGAGGTGGTAGCCATCCCAAAGGTCCGGAGGTGCCGCCAGCCAGCACCGAGCTGGTGATGCGCCGGGCCATGATGACACACGCCTCCGCGCACCTGCGCCCGTCACGGGTGGCTTCCGTGCCATGGCCAGCAGAGGTCGGGGCTGTGAGCTTGTCGAGAGCCGATAGCAAAGCCTCAAGCTCCGCTCCTCCTGGTTGGACACCAGGAGCCGGCCCGGCCGCCTTGAACCTCGCGGTGCAGGACGTCCTAGCAAGTTCTCAGCCCACGACGCCACCCTCTTGAAGGCGAGGAGCGAGATGGTGGTGATGCAGACGTCTATCCGGGTATGTTCTCAATCTTTCCTTTTATTTTTGCGGTCTTCAGTGGGGGCGCGCCAGCGCACCCACTTGGTGTAGCCCCCGAGTTCCAAGCCGGATGCTGAGCGGGTGGGTTGGAAGCTCAAGGCATGTTTTTAATGCTGAAGTGTTGTTCTTGCTGCAGGACTACCACAACCTGTGTGCGGCCACCTTAAACTCCTAGAACCAGCGGCTCGCCAACCGGACTGCTGAGTTGAACAAGAGCAGCGGTACATAGGCCGTCTTTCGGTGGGGGTGCGCAAGCACAACCACTGAGTGTAGCCCCCGAGATTTGGGCCAACTGCTGAGCAGTCGGGCTAGATCTTTCGGCGACTTCTTGTCTTTGTCGATGCTTCCTTTTTTTCGCAGAGGCCGCCGCACAGCTTCGAAGCTGCGCGCACAAGCTTGAGATCCAGCTTCAGGCCAAGGAGCTGGAGTGCAGCCAGGCAGTTGCGGAGCGCAACCGGCTCGAGAAGGAGCTGGCGGACTAGGCGACCCGACATGCAGACCAGGTCCGAAAGTTGAAGGATTTGGAGGAGCTCCTCAAGGCCGAGTTCGAGACTCATCGCTCGGGTTGGGCCGAGAGGGATAAGTGGCTGTCGGATGGCTATGAGGTGATCGAGGGCATGCTCAAAGGTAACTTTTATTTCTTGCTTGGAGACGCCGGCTGTCGCTAGAAGCCGACCTCTCATTCCTTTGTTTTCTTTATACGCAGAGTACATCCCTGACCATGCCGGCTAAATCAACCAAGAGATCAAAGCACGGCGTGAGCAGCGAAGGCGAGTGGGTGAGAAGATTGCGTCGCGCCGGCCTCGGTCTCTGGGGGAGCAGTTCCTGGCCGTCCAGCAACGCCTTGTGCCGGTCCGCCCGCTGCTCCGCCGATTTCAGCATGCCGGGTCCCAGGTCTTGGAAGGGCTCTGGCTGGGTGTACAGGTGCCCCAGACTGCCAACCGGACTGCCAACTGGTTAGAGGTGGCGGCCGAGCGGCTTGATGCCTGGAAGGGCGCCACAACACGGGCAGGCGCCAGGGTGGCGCTGGAGTTCGTGAAGGCGTGGTACCTAGGCGTGAGCTTGACTCAGCTAGCTACCTTTCGCCAGGAGGTAGCGCCGGAGCTGGAGGCAGAGGGCGATGTGATCGCCAAACGCGCGGCAGCCCTTGCCGACTATGTTGATGTCGGTGTCTTCGTCTCGGAGCGGGCGAAGGATGGTGCTGAGGTGCCGCTATCCTGGTTTGGGCTGAACCCAGACGAGGAGGAGGACCCGGTGGAGGAGATTGCCTCAGCGACGAAGGCACAGAGGAGAGAGAGGATGAGGAAGGCGATGACGTCGCACCAAATGACGGAGCGACCAGCCGGACTCAGCCCGATCCGGCTTCAGCCAGCTGTTGACACCAGATTTTGGCATGGTTGAAAACATAATTAAGAAGACCTCAAATGGAAAAGTGCTCAAAGTGAGAAAGTTCCGTATCATCAAAAAGAGAAACTTTGATGTTTGGGCCATAGCCATCCGGTCTAATATCTATGGCCGAAGTTGTGTTCGAAATACTGAGATTTTGTGCCCAGAACACTATATGCGGCTCATTATGCCCCCAAGATTGCCTCATATGAGAAAACTTTCTACACGAATTGTCTTCGTCTCGTCGAAACTGTCGATTTTGATATAAGAATAGTATCAATTAGAGATTGTATGTAAAAGTCACAGCCACCTGAGTGTGGCCCTGTCATGGGGTAAAAGTGGCGCGCCCCATCAGCCACGATGTCTGATGGGTAGCGTGAGTAACGACCTATTTTGCGCGAGCGATTCAGCCCTGAAGATGGCCCCAAATCAAAAAACGTTCAACACGAAAGTTGTTCGTCCCGTCAGAATGGTCAAATTTTCTTTTCTGCTCATCTTCATCTGAGGTCGTTTGTGGCCTGTGGGGCCTAAAAACCGAACTGATGTTTCAGACTTACCTAAATCCGAGTTCGGTTAATTTTTGAAAGATTTGGACATGATTTGGAGTCCTTTTCTTGTATGGGAAGTCCATCTGCCTCTTATATACCTAAGGAGTGACTGCCGATTGAACAACACACAATCGACGAAATTATCTACCACTTTTTATCCTTTATCTTTTCACCTTAACCCTAGTTTTTCTTCTTCCTCATTCTTCGTCTGTTCTTCTTGTTGCTGGGCGGCGAACCTCGAGGCCCTAGGGGTGATCAGGTCGACCTAGGGTAGCCCATAGCCGCGCATGCCCTAACGGGGTCTCTCTCGGGCGTGTGGGGTTTTGGGTCCTCAAAAGCACCCACCAGATTGCTTGTGTACCGTGCTTCCGGACGGGTCTCCTTCGACGTGAGCTGCGGTGCATCACCCCCGGCGTCGAGGGTACACGGTGACGTGTTCGTGTGCGAACACACTTTTTGGCGACTCCACTGGGGACGAAGCTTTGAGCGGTCTCCAGCTCATTCTTGCTGCGTAGAGATTGTCATCAAGGGTTTGCAATCTACAAAGGTAATATGAATACCCAATTCTCTACTGTAGTTGCAAATATTTCATATGGTGTTACTAGATCGTTCAATGAGTATACTCTATCGGCCAGCCCTAGTTTTTTCAAGGGACATTTAAATCTATGCCCTTAACTCGAACCCACTACTCAGTTTTGCCCCAAATTTTTAGGTATGCTCAGTTTTGCCCCTCCACCATTAGTTTCACTTATAGAAATGCCCTTCTCTGCCGTTACCGTCCGGTCAAAGGTCTTTGACCGTCCTGAAAAAATAGCAAAAAATCAAAAAAATTGAAACTTTGTGGGATCGAAGATACTCATGTTTGCAAGGCGTGTACCAATTTTCATGCCGTTCGAACACCCTAGGAGCTCGTGGCAAAGGAACACATAATGTTGGCAACAAATCATTGTCGAAAGCGTCTAAAAGTATTGAGGGGAAATCCGACGAGGACTGAGCTGAAATTGGATGAAAAAAGCTTAAAGATAGCCTAGCTACAATGTTTGCTGAATTTAGGCAAGAACAAGCAGCCTTGCGAATCAAAGAAAGAAATAGTAATGATTCATACAACAAAAATAATTAGGCTAATGAAAAAGCTGAATCAAATAGTACATGTGCCGAATTTATTATGTTAAAGAAAAACGATAAGGCATTGGGGAGCCATCCAAAAGTGGAACAAGGTGTTGTTCAAGTTACACCGCCATCATACTCTCCCAACATGTTTGGGGAGGTATGCCTAGCAAGTAATTTTCCTATTTTCAGATTTGGTCGCAACTCCATAGTTGATGCATCTATTAGAAAAATCCTAATAAGTAATTTTGAAAGACCAATGAAGAAGGGTAATTTACTTGTTAGCAATAAAGTTGTTATTGAGCATATCGGTCAACCCATTGCGCCATTTATCAAGACCGACTGTGACTTATTGTTGCAGCCAAGGCTTTCCCTATTGTTTTATCTAAACTTCATATCTAATTGGGTAGCTTTGCTTATTTATTACTTGGCTTGCATTTGGTCTCCAATGAGACATGTATGCTCTAACTATTTTCGTTTCAAAAATTTAAAGACAAGGTTAAATTCTTTTGAGAAAACCGATGCTATTATGATATCTCATCGAAAGACATCAGATATAGAGTGCAAAACACATTGCATAGCTGAATGGGGAGATTCCAAATATGAACCATTCGTTTGCTTACCTCCAAAGCCATTCGCACACAAAGATCGGCTAGAAAAGAAAATGTATACCTTCAAAGAACGAATGGAGAACAAGGAAGAAGAAGAACAAGGGTGAGATATAAAAGTAAAGGTAAAAGTGGTAAATAGATTTGTTCGATTGTGTGTTGTTCAATCGGCCATCACCCCTTAGGTATATAAGAGGCGGATGGACTTCCTGTACAAGAAAAGGACTCCAAATCACGTCCAAATCTTTCCAAAATTAATCGAACTCGGATTTAGGTAAGTCTGAAACATCAGCTCGGTTTTCAGGCCCCACAGGCCACAAACCACCTCAGATGAAGATGAGCCCAAAATAAAATTTGACGGTTTCAACGAGGCGAACAACTTTCGTGTTGAACGTTCTTCGATTCGGGGCCATCTTCAGGGCCGAATCACTCACGCAAAACAGGTTGTTACTCGCGCTACCCATCACACACCGTGTCTGATGGGGCGCGCCACTTTTGCCCCGTGATAGGACCACATTTAGGTGGCTGTAACTTTTACATACGATCTCCAATTGATATGATTTTTATATCAAAATTGAATGTTTCGACGAGATAAAGACAATCCGTGTAGAAAGGTTTCTCATATGAGGCCATCTTTGGGGAATAATGAGCCGAATAGTGTTCTGGATACAAAATTTCAATACTTCAAACACAATTTCAGCCATAGAGATGAGACCGGATGGCTATGATCCAAATATCAAAGTTTCTAATTTTGACGATATGGAACTTTCTCACTTTGAGCACTTTTCCATTTGAGGTCTTTTTAATTATGTTTTCGACCATGCCAAAATCTAGTGTCAACACCAGCGAGTCGCGGGAGACCACGTCGGCTGCCGCCACCGACTAGACCGAGACCCGCCAGCCGGAAGCCCCACCCGCCGATGCCTCAGCCATCGCCAACCTATCCAAGCAGCCCGCAACGCCTTCGGCCTAGGCGGCCTTCTATCTTTTAAATTATTTTTGTCTTGTGCTCAAGGACATTGTTAGTCCTGCGCAGTTCCACCCATTGGGGTGTATAAACTCTGATGAATGCCAGCCTTGGGCCTTTTCCAATGTAAATAATTTTATTTTCACATGCTTGTGTGCTTTGCCGGGTTCTGGCTCAGTTTTGCCTTTGCTCTTGTTTGCTTTTTTCTTTTGCCGCATTCCTCTGGCCCCGCCCTGCCAGCCGGACAGCCACGCCGCGGTCTGTGGCCGGGTCAGGGACTTGGTCGTTTAGAATAGGCAAGTTACTTCAGCCGCCTAAAGCGTAGCTAGTCGAGCGAGAAGCCAGTCGGCCGGCTGCTCGGCAGCCGGACGGGTGAGGCGAGGAGCCGGCTTGGCCTGCATTGGCGTTTTTCCTTAGTCGTTTTTCGTGTGGACATCATTTCCGGCCTTTAGCTCTTGCCAGCCGGACAGTCGCAGTGCGAGCTGTAGCTGGAATGAAGAGAGGGCTTTGGCGTCGGCACACTACTTAGCCGATTTTGGGTGGTGCCAACTTAGGTCAAGGCAGCGAGCCCCCGGGCCGGCTAAACGGACCCGGACAGGGCGAAAGAATAAAAACTCGTCCATAGGCGAAGCTTATCATATAGATAAGAAGGTAGCCCTCAAGTACGCCTCGGGGGACCTGTTGTCTTTGCTTAGTACAAAAGGTAGCGTGGTACATACACTACATCAACTGTGAAACAGGCGGAGAAGGTTCGCGTTCCATGGGTGCTCCGACTCTTTGCCGGAATTGTCCCTCTTGCGTGCCCTGGGCTTTTGTGTGTCGATGAGGTAGTAGGAGTCGATGCCCAGGGCCTTGCTGATGATGAAGGGCCCCTCCCAAGGAGCCGAGAGCTTGTGCTGGCCGGGTGTTCGCTGGATCAACCGGAGCACAAGGTCGCCCTCGTGGAAAGCACACGGCTTGATCTTCTTGTAAGTCGACGGTGGTAGTGGCGTAGACTCTGCTGGTAGATGGCGGACCGGCTGAGTGCTAGCAGCCGAGCCACCTCGAGTAAGTCGACGCCGTCTTCCCGCGCCTCCTTGGCTTCCGCCTCCATGTACACGGTGATGCAAGGCGAGTCGAACTCGATGTCAGTTGGGATGACAGCCTCGGCCCGTACACGAGGAAGAAGGGTGTGAAGCCGGTTGATTGATTCGGCATAGTTCGGAGACTCCAGAGGACATCTGATAGCTCCTTAATCCAGCAACCAGCCGAGCATTCTAGTGGCTCGACCAGCCGAGGCTTGATGCCGGACAGGATGAGGTCGTTTGCTTGTTCCACTTGGCCATTTGTCTGCGGATGGGCAACGGACACGAGGTCCAGTCGGATGCCCTGCGTCGCATAGAAACGGGCCAAGGCGCCTTTGGCGAACTTTGTGCCATTGTCGGTGATGATGTTGTGCGGGATGCCGTACCAAACGGTGATATCCTCAATGAACGTGACAATAGTCTGACCATTCAGCTTCTTGATTGGTGTCTCCTCAATCCACTTTGTGAACTTGTCAATGGCAACCAGCAGATGGGTCATGCCACCGCGTGCTGTCTTGAATGTGCCCACCATGTCCAATCCCCATACGGCAAATGACCAGGTGATGGGGTTGGTCTTGAGTGCAGAAGTCGGTAGGTGCTACTTGGAGCTGAAGCGCAGACACCCCTTGCACTGGCAGACCAACTCCTTGGCGTCTTACAAAGCAGTCAACCAGAAGAAACCATGGCGGAAGGCTTTGGCAACGAGGGCTCTGGAGGCGGCATGGTGGCCACATTCACCTTGATGAATATCCCTGAGGATTGCTATGCCCTTATCTATTTCGACGCAGTGCTGGAAAATGCTAGTCGCGTTGCGCCTAACGAGTTCTCTGTTGACGATCGTGTATCCGACCGCCCGGTATTGCACCTACCGGGCCTAGATTTCGTTGGCTGGTAGCTCTCAGCTCACCAGAAAGTTGAGGATAGGTTGCGCCTTAGACGGAGCTTCTACCACCGTCATGACAGCAACCTGCACCATGGTGGCCGGGATGGGAGGCGGCGGGTGGGAGCCGGCTGCTGCTTGCTGCATCGTTGAAGTCCCCGGGCCGACTGGAGCAGTCCCCGGGCTGGGTTCGGGAGCTGCAGCCCCCGGGCCGCCCGAAGAATTCCCCGGGCCGACTGCTGAAGTCCCCGAGCCGGATCCGACTGCTCCAGGGTCAGTCGACATGAAGATGGATTCTGATTCTGGCGAAGGCTTGATAGAAGGCTTGCGCAGGCACACGAGGAAGACGCCGACTGGAATGTCCAGCCGGGTAGAGCCAATCCGTGCCAGGGCGTCGATTGCTTCTTTGTCGGCCTGTGACACATGGAGGAACTCGCACCTATCGAAGTGTCTGCTAATCTTCTGGACGAGGAAGCGCTAACTTGCCATGTTAGCATCCTTGGCGTCCCAGTCACCGGAAGACCGTTGGACCACCAATTCCAAGTTGTTGTAGCACAGAATCCGGTGGATGCCGATCTCCTTGGCCAGCCGGAGCTCGTGGACGAGTGCCTCATACTCGGCCACATTGTTGGAGGTGGCAAAGTGGATCTATAGAGTGTACTTGATCTTTGTTGCCTTTGGGAGAGGTGAGGATGATGCCAGCTCCCAAGCCAGTGTGAATCTTCAAGCCATCAAAGTGCATCCACCAATGAGTGGAATCCGGCGCAGGCGGCAGGTACTGGGTCTCGACCCAGTCGACAAGAAAGTTGGCCAGTGCTTGGGACTTGATGGGGGTGTAGGGCTGGTAGAGGTTGGTGTGGGGAGCCAGCTCGATGACCTACTTCGCCACCCAGCCTGAGGCATCTTTGTTGCCCATGATCTCGGCAAGGTGGGCAGTGCAGACGACCGTGATGGTGTGCTCCTAGAAGTATTTCTTTGGCTTCTTGGCAGCGAAGTACACGCCGTAGCACATCTTTAGGTAGTGGGGGGTAGTTCTGCTTGGAGGTGGACAATACCTCGCTCAGGTAATAGACCTGCCTCTGGACTGGCTGAGCTTTCCCGGCTTCTAGGCGCTCGACCATGATCACAATGTCGGCGACTCGATTGGTAGCAGCGATGTAGAGGAACATGGGCTCTTTGGCAGCCGGAGCGGCCAGAACAGGCGGCATGGACAACATCCGCTTGAGCTGGAGGAAGGCCTCGTCCGCCTGGTCAGTCCACTCGAAGCATGTGGTCTTCTTCATCAGTTGGTACAGTGGGAGGGCCTTCTCACCCAGCCGGCTGGTGAACCAGCTAAGAGAGGCTAGGCACCCGGTGAACATCTGGATGTCCCGTAGCCGGGTCGGCTTCTTCATCCTCTGAATGGCCTTGATCTTCATGGGGTTGGACTCAATCCCACGCTCAGAAACAAGGAAACCAAGGAGCTGGCTGGTTGGTACTCCAAAGACACACTTCTCCGGGTTGAGCTTGATCTAAAAGCGGCGCAGGTTGGCGAAGGTCTCCTTGAGATCTTCCAAAAAAGTGTCGCGCTTCTCGGTCTTCACCACAATGTCGTCCACATAGACGTGGGTGTCTCTGCCGAGTTGCTTCAGGAGGCACTTCTGCATACAACGCTGAAAGGTGGTGTCGGTGTCAAAACCGGCAGATATCGGGTAGGGGGTCCCGAACTGTGTGTCTAGGCCGGATGGTAACAGGAGGCAAGGGACATGAAGTTTTACCCAGGTTCGGGCCCTCTTGATGGAGGTAAAACCCTACGTCCTGCTTGATTAATATTGAAAATATGGGTGTTACAAGAGTAGATCTACCACGAGATCAGAGAGGCTAAACCCTAGAAGCTAGCCTACGGTATGACTGTATGTTGCGATTGTTGTCCTATGGACTAAAACCCTCCGGTTTATATAGACACCGGAGAGGGTTAGGGTTACAGAAGGTCGGTTACAAAGGAGGAGATATCCATATACGTATTGCCTAGCTTGCCTTCCACGGAAAGTAGAGTCACATCCGGACACGAGACGAAGTCTTCAATCTTGTATCTTCATAGTCTAACAGTCCGGCCAATGGAGATAGTCCGGCTGTCCGGAGACCCCCTAATCCAGGACTCCCACAGTAGCCCCTGAACCAGGCTTCAATGACGATGAGTCCGGCGCGCAGTTGTCTTCGGCATTGCAAGGCGGGTTCCTTCTCCGAATACATTACAGAAAAAGTTGAATACGAGGATAGTGTTCGACCCTTCAAAATATGTCCCACATTTCACTGTAGAGAGAATAATGTTTTTTCACAGATCTAATTTGCTGGCTTGCTTTGACAGCTTGACGTTATGTCATGGCCCGGTGATTATTTGAACCGTTTCTTTTAACCAGCCCCGCACATAACACGAGGTAGTTTTTCGACACGTCTTGTCAAAGCAGAGATCGTGTCCCCTTATTACAGGATTCTCATCAATACGGGCGTGGGTAACCCAAGCGCACCATCAATTGCGGTGCTTGGGGGATAAGCGAGTTTTACTAGGCAAGTGGGGACGTTTAATTTTGTCCGCCCATATAAAGGGATAAGGATTCACCTTTCTATCCACGCCTTCTTCCTCCTCTGCTCATCCGCTCCCGCATACTCGAGCTCTAGCGCCCAAGTCCTCACTGCCATCTCAACCTTCTCCAACCATGTCCGGAGCGGGAGGCAAGTGGATGGTCTCCTCCGTCACGGAGGGAGATATTAAGAAACTAAGGAGAGCCGGATACCTGCACGACGACATCGCGCACCGGCTTCCAGATGAGGGACAACTCATCCCCACCCCCGAGCCCCATGAGAGGGTGGTATTCCTCACCCATTTCCTCCACGGACTAGGATTCCCTCTCCATCCCTTCGTCCGGGGGCTCATGTTTTATTACGGCCTGGATTTCCATGATCTAGCCCCAAACTTCATCCTCAACATCTCGTCGTTTATCGTCATGTGCGAGGCCTTCCTCCGCATCAAGCCCCACTTCGGCTTATGGCTGAAGACCTTCAATGTCAAGCAGAAGGTAGTGAGCAGCCGCCAGGCGGAGTGCGGAGGCGCCATGGTGGGCAAGATGCCCAACATCACATGGCTCGAGGGCACCTTCGTGGACACCATAAAGGGGTGGCAATCGGGGTGGTTCTATATCACCGAGCCGCGCGACCCCACATGGGTAGCGGCCCCCGAGTTTCGATCTGGCATCCCCATGCGTCTCACCTCCTGGAAAGAGAAGGGCCTGTCCTTGGGTAATTCAAAAGAGCTGACCGGACTCCAGTCATGTATTCAGAACATGGTGGATAAGAAGCTCAAGCTTGTCAACATAGTCCAGGTTATGCTCATTCGCCGAATACTCCCGTGCCAACAACGGGAGTTTACCTTGTGGGAGTTCAATCTGGTGCAGCACCAAACTCTGAACAGGCTCTTCAGCACGACTCATGAAGATGCCTGGAGGGTGCTGTTCAAGGGCGCCGCGGTCCCTCCCCCCATTACTGATGATCGCGGATTCAGCGCGAAGCGCCACGCCAGTGCGGTAAGTTGTTTTGCCTCTTACAGGATATTTGTTATATATATATATATATATATATATATATATATATATATATATATATATATGTATATATATATATATATATATAGATTGGCTCTATGCAGGATCTAAACTCCCGTAATTTTGACAGGACTGGCAGAAGATGGCCGGACAGATCGACTGTCCGGCTCCCTTGCCCGAAGGCCCCGCAGACGCTCTTCTAACGAAGATGCTGACTCCGCCCCCCTATAAGGTGCCGGAGAAGACCAGGAAGGCCAAGGGAGCTCGAAAGAGTTCCCGACGCCAGGCGTCGTCGGACACACCGTCCAATGATTCTGCGGTGCACTCTTCCCCCAAAGACGAGGAAGAGGAAGAAGAGGCTCCCCCACCGACTACGGGAGACAAGAAAAGGAAGGCCACCCCAACTGGGGAGGCCGAAGGGTCCAAGAAGGGAAGGACGCTCCCTCCGGACAGTGCTACCGCCGCCGATGAAAGTGAAGACGAGTGGTTGCCCAGGGGCAAGCCCCAGGGGAGATCGTAAGTGTTCGGATACCAAAGTAACCCATAGGATTCCTTTGTCGCGTTGCTTTCCCTAACGCCGAACTCAATTGTGTAGGCCGCCCCAAGCCAATATCGAGGTATCCTCGGACGGCTCCCTGGGTGCGTCGGACATGGATAGCGATCCAGTCCCGACGGCCACCTCCCCTCATCCAGCCGACGACACCGAGGTGCTGTCTCAAGAGGCACCGGATCGAGGGGGACAGTCCTGGAGGCGCCGCATGGCGACCTTCCGGACTCCATGAGCCGAGGGGACGGGGTCCCCGAGAGCTCCGAGTTCGGCCCTCAGTCGAATACCGCGCTTGACCCTCCAACGGATCCGAGCTCGGGCAGGCGGTCCCCTTCTAAGGAGGGTGAGACGCCTGTGCCGGTGACCTATGTCCATCCAGAGGCGCCAGACACTATGTTGGAAGCGCTTCGCAGCGCTTCCATCAAGGAGGAGCACCGCACTATCATGAGTGCGGTGATCCAGAAGGTTCAGTCCGCCAAGAGTGGATTGACTGAAGCCTGTACTAGCCTTCTAACAGGCTTCGAGGTAAGTGTTTTAAAATGTAGTAGAAGTGTTACCGCATAGACAGTAACCCCTGATGCTTTGTTCGGTGTTCACAAAGAAAAGCCGAATAGAGGATCAAATAATATCGCAGGAGTCTAATATAAGTATGTCAATATGCATATCCAGGCTTCGCTGCTGGCGTCCGCCGCACTGACTGCAGAGGTCGCCGTACTGAAGAGGCCCTCGAGGGGTCCCAGAAAGAGCTCGGCCTTGCTAAGAGGCAGCTCGAGGAGAACGAGGGTAAGTGATACCCCGTCTATAGATGAGAAAAAGGATGCGATTGCTAAATGACAGGATCATTGTATGTTTGCCAGGGGCCACGACCGAGGTGGCGACCCTGAAGCAAGAGCTGTCCCAGGCCGAAGAAAAGGCGGCCCAAGAGCGCACCGAGCGAGAGAGGCACAAGGCTCGGATGGGCGAGGTGCAGCAAGAGCTCCAGGCTCTCGTGACCAAGCACGAGGCGTTGGAGCTTGACTTGAAGACGAGAGATTCTGAGCTTGCCGTGGCCCGTGAGAGCGCGAAGAGTGCCAAGGCCGAGGCCCAGAAGGCCCTTCAGGAGATTGACGCGATGAAGAAGATAGCGGCGGGTAAGGCTTTCTATATGCAAAGCAAGCATGTAAAGGTGAATTACCGATTACTTACCTAAATCCGGAGCTCTTCAGGAGCATTCGCAGATTTGCCCCGCAGTGTGTCCGATGCTGCACTGTTCTACCAGGCCGAGGAAGGAAGCTCGATGGAGAAGTTGTTCTGGTCTCAGTATGCTGAGGCCGAACATCTAGTTCCAATGAGCGACCAACTGAAGCAGATGGCCGAGCTACATAATGCGGCCGATCAGGCCATGAAGGGCTTCATAGTCCGGTTGTGGCCTGGCGACGCCCTTCTGAACAGCTTCTTCGGCCTGGTGAGGCCGCTTGTGGATGCCTGCCCACGGCTGGAGGTCGTCAAGCGATCCATCTGCATTGAAGGTGCACGCGGGCCTTTGCCAAAGTGAAAACGCAGTGGGTCAAGCTAGACGCCATGAAGCTTATCAAGGAGGGGCCGCCGGAGGGCAAGGAGCACCGCCACCCCGAGATGTACTACGAGGGTGTTCTGCCGGGCGGCCGTCTTATCACGGATGAGTGTTCACAAAATGTAATATTTGAATGAGACTTGCTCGTTTTTTATCATGTGTAACGAAAACTTGTTTCATATGCGCTATGCAACGCTTGTGTGAATTTAAAATATTACCTTCTGTTTGGCTGTTTATCCAATCGAAGAGATGGCTAGTCCTCGGCTTCTGCCCCCATGCCACGAGTGCCGGGGTGTTCGGGATAAACCTGAGCACTCTTGTTCCCATGTTTGGGTCCTTCGAGGGAGGTGCTCAGCACAACGAACAAGGCAACCAAACTAATAATGCTTTATCACTCTCACTTAGCCATAGAATTCTATAATTTTAAATTTCGGCGAAGCCCCTAGTATTCAGAAGGCCGAATTCGGGGCACGATACATGCCTGTAAGTCGGACGGAGCCGGCCCCTCGCCCTAAGCGGCATAAGTCTTTAGGGACTCGAAAAACCTCGCCGAACAGCGACCAGTCTCTCGCCTTATCATGACAGTCAATTTTAGCTTTCTCTACTGAGGTGCTCGGCCCGGCAGAACTGGGGCACAATCGCAGTAGTTCTCCTAGCGCTACCTTAGACGATAGAGCGGAACGTAAGGTACCATAACATAGGAGCCAGGCAAACCCAATATTTGACCAAAGACATGATTAGGAGCTGATGCATATAATGCTATAAGTTCGGGGTGCCGCACTTGTGAAAGTGTTCGGACTTTTCACACCATATTGTGGGTACGTAAGCCCCTGGTGCATTGGCCGTACCAGAGTGTATGGTTGCTAGGCGTCATTAATGAACACATAGATATGTATACATATAACAAAAATGCGATAATAATCGTAATTTCATGCATTGTATATTAGAAAATTGCATTAAAACAGAGTGATACAGATAGTGTAATGAGCAAAAGAGTAGGACTATGTCCCTTCCAAGGGCGAGCTGAGGAATTATGTGAAATCTGTAATCCACCTGGGAATTCCATAGTCGTCAGCCTCCTTGGTTGCTGTATCATGTGTTCGGCAATAGAGCTGCCTGACAGTGTTTCCAGAGATTGAAGTCCTGAAAGAAAAAGAAAAATGACCAAACGGGAAGCCCCTAGTGCGGTTTAGGCCGCGTTTTGGGACTGCCGTAGTTGTGCCTCCCCCTCCCCATCTGTGCCCATGGTATTTTTAATGTGTAATGATGTATGCGCGGCACGAACAACGTCGTTGGGCTGGGATTGGGGTGGCCATCGTATTGCTACGCGAGCTTAGATCGCGCCAGGCGGTCTATTTGCCGATTGCCCCAAGCGCGCTTGAAGGTGTCCGGGCTTTGAAATGCCGAACTGGTAGATTTCCTTGAGAGGCTGCTTTGCGCTTTTGCTGTGAGGGCCGCGGAGTGCTCCTCTGTTCGGAGAGAGCGCTCTGTGTTTCCATTGACTGTAATAACTCCGCGAGGTCCTGGCATCTTGAGCTTGAGGTATGCATAATGTGGTACCGCATTGAATCTAGCGAAGCGCTTCATCCGAGCAGTGCGTGATAACCACTGCGGAACGGGACTATATCGAAGATTAACTCTTTGCTTTGGAAGTTATCCGGGGATCCAAAGACCACTTCCAGTGTAATTGAGCCTGTGCCGTGGGCCTTTACGCCTGGAATGACGCCTTTAAAGGTCGTCTTTGTGGGTTTGATCCTTGAGGGGTCTATACCCATTTTGCGCACTATGTCCTGATAAAGCAGGTTCAGGCTACTACCGCCGTCCATGAGGACTCGAGTGAGGTGAAATCCGTCGATGATTGGGTCTAGGACCAGTGCGGCGAATACGCCGTGACGGATACTAGTGGGGTGGTCCCTGCGATCAAAGGTGATCGGACAGGAGGACCAAGGGTTGAACTTCGGGGCGACTGGCTCCAGCGCATATACATCCCTGAGCGCATGCTTCCGCTCCCTCTTGGGGATGTGGGTTGCGTATATCATGTTCATCGTCCTCACTTGCGGGGGAAACCTCTTCTGTCCTCCAGTGTGCGGCTGCCGGGGTTCTTCCTCATCATCGCTATGCGGCCCCTTGTCTTTGTTTTCGGCAATTAACATGCCGGCCTGCTTGAACACCCAACAATCCATGTTGGTGTGATTGGCTGGCTTGTCTGGGGTGCCATGTATTTGACACGAGCGATCGAGTATACGGTCCAAGCTGGACGGACCCGGCATACTTTGTTTGAACGGCTTTTTCCGCTGACCGGGTTTAGAGCCTTTGAATCCGGCATTAACTGCCGTATCCTCAATACTTTCGCCGTTAATGCGGCGCTTATGCTTGTTTCGATGTGAGCTATTGTTGCCGTCCTTGGTATCTGAGGTACCATGGTTCCTTGATATGTTGTTACTGCGAGCCAACCAGCTGTCTTCTCCCACACAAAAGCGGGTCATGAGCGTCGTAAGGGCTGCCGTATATTTCGGCTTTTCCTGACCAAGGTGCCGGGCTAGCCACTCGTCTCGGATGTTGTGCTTGAAAGCCGCTAAGGCCTCCGCATCCGGACAGTCAACGATTCGGTTTTCTTTGTAAGGAACCGAGTCCAGAATTGCCTGGCCGATTCTTCCGGCTGCTGAATTATGTGGCTCAAGTCATCGGCGTCTGGTGGTCGCACATAAGTGTCCTGAAAGTTGTCGAGGAATGCGGCTTCCAGATCTTCCCAATAGCTAATGGAGTCCGCTGGCAAGCTATTAAGCCAATGCCGTGCTGGTCCTTTGAGTTTTAGTGGGAGGTACTTGATGGCATGTAAGTCATCACCGCGGGCCATGTGGATGTGGAGGAGGAAGTCCTCAATCCATACCGCGGGATCTGTTGTGCCGTCGTATGATTCAATGTTTACAGGTTTGAAACCTTCTGGGAATTGATGTTCCATTACTTCGTCTGTGAAGCATAGGGGGTGTGCGACACCTTTGTATTGGGCTATATCGCAACGCAGCTCGTATGGGTCCTGCCCGCTGTGTTCGGCCTGGCCGGATTTGCTTTTACTGTATCCGGCGTGACGTTTACCGTCTCGTAGAGTGGTGCGTCCTCATGATCCGTAGATCGATCTTGAGTGCTTTGCTTTATCCTCTAATATGTCTCGCAGGTCTGGCGTATCTCCCCATGCCTTTTTATTTGGATGGCGTTGGGGTGGAGGCTGAGCTTTCGGCATGAATGCATCTCTATCGCAGCCACGAGGTGGCCGATCAGCCGTATCATACGCATCTTCCTCCAGTCGGGGTAGTAACCTGCGCCTTGGGTAACTCTTGGAGGGACACTCGAGTTTATATTCCTCGGCTGCGAGGTCTTCAGTCCATTTGTCAGCTAGCAGATCTTGATCAGCTTGAAGCTACTACTGCTTTTTCTTCACGCTATTTGCCGTGGCCATAAGCCTGCGCTTGAAGCGCTCTTGTTCGACGGGATCCTCTGGTACGGCGAATTCATCATCGCCGAGGCTTGCCTTGTCTTCGGAGGGGGGCATGTAATTGTCATCCTCCTCCTCTCCGCTAGCCGCTCTCTCAGGAGAGCTGGCTCCTTCATCCTCCTGATCTAACTCTTGCTGGAGGGGGTTTTCGTTATCTTTGGCGCTATCCGGAGTGTTATTATCTCCTGTGCCGGTATCACCACTTTTGCTTTGGCGGGACTTAGAGCGGCGCCGCTGACGTCGGCGCTTGGGTTGCTTCTTGGAGGGGTCATCCTCCGCTATCTCGTCGCCTTCATTGGGTGTATCCACCATGTATATGTCATACAACAAGGTGGCTTTCCAGTGCCCTATAGGTGCTGGTTCATGTTCGTCTCCTACATTGTCGTCCATACCGTCGATGTTTTCGGAGTCGAAGTCGAGCATGTCGGTTAAATCATCGACAGTGGCTACAAAGTGGGTGGCGGGTGGGCGTCGAATTTCTTCATCGTCCGCATCCCAGTCCTATTGGCCATGATCCGGCCAGGGCTCTCCTGACAAAGAGAGAGACCTTAGTGAATTCAGAATGTCGCCGAAGGGCGAGTGCTGAAAGATATCCGCAGTGGTGAATTCCATGATTGGCGCCCAGTCGGATTCGATTGGCAGGGGCGCGGATGGTTCGGGGTCCGGAGGAGAGTCCGGCACCTTGGAGTCACGGGCTGCGCAGAGGATTATGCTAGTGTTCGGCTCGATCGCCGTTGAAACTACAGCCCTGAGGAGGTGTCTAGCCACCCGTCCTCGATTGGTGCAGCTGGCTCCGAGCTAAGGGTTGGAGCTGATGTGGGCGCGGCCTCTGGATTACCGTCTGGTGGCAGAGCTAGGTCATGCCCATCGAGACAGTGCAGCGCGCCGGCTGTGGCTCAAATCCGTCGAAGATCAAGTCTCCGCGGATATCGTCCGTGTAGTTCAAACTTCCAAATCTGACCTGATGGCCAGGGGCGTAGCTTTCAATCTGCTCCAAAAGGCCAAGCGAATTAGCCCGCAGTGCAAAGCCGCCAAATACGAAGATCTGTCCGAGGAGAAAAGTCTCACCCTGGACCGCATCGCTACCGATGATAGTAGGAGCCATCAAGCCTAACGGCGACGACACAGAGGAACTCTCAATGAAAGCACCAATGTCGGTGTCAAAACCGGCAGATCTCGGGTAGGGGGTCCCGAACTATGCGTCTAGGCCGGATGGTAACAGGAGGCAAGGGACACGAAGTTTTACCCAGGTTCGGGCCCTCTTGATGGAGGTAAAACCCTACGTCCTGCCTGATTAATATTGAAGATATGGGTGTTACAAGAGTAGATCTACCACGAGATCAGAGAGGCTAAACCCTAGAAGCTAGCCTACGGTATAATTGTATGTTGCGATTGTTGTCCTACGGACTAAAACCCTCCGGTTTATATAGACACCGGAGAGGGTTAGGGTTACAGAAGGTCGGTTACAAAGGAGGAGATATCCATATACGTATTGCCTAGCTTGCCTTCCACGCCAAGTAGAGTCCCATCCGGACACGAGACGAAGTCTTCAATCTTGTATCTTGATAGTATAACAGTCCGGCCAATGGAGATAGTCCGGCTGTCCGGAGACCCCCTAATCCAGGACTCCCACAGGTGGCACCGGCATTCCTCAAGCCGAACATCATGGTGATGTAGCATAAGGCGCCCAAAAGGGTGATGAAGGAGGTCTTCAGTTGGTCGGCCGGGTCCATCTTGATCTTGTGGTAGCCGGAGTAGGAGTCCAGGAAGGACAACAACTTGCAGCCGGCTGTGGAGTCGATCACCTGACCGATCCGGGGCAAGGCAAAAGGGTCCTTGGGGCAGGCTTGTTGAGGCTAGTGTAGCTGATACACATGCGCCACTTGTTGTTTTTCTTCAAAACGAGGATTGGGTTTGGCAAGCCAGTCCGGGTAGAATACTTCCATGATGAAGATGGCTGCAAGAAGCCATGCAATTTCTTCACCAATGATCCTTCTCTTCTCTTCTGATAGGCGGCGGAGGGGTTGCTTGACCGGTTTTGTGTTCGATCTCACATGCAGCTTGTGCTCGGCGTACTCCCTCGAAATACCCGGCATGTCCTTTGGGGACCATGCGAAGATGTCCTGATTCTCATGGAGGAAGTCAACAAGCTCGCTTTCCTATTTGCTGTCAAGGTTGGAACCTATGACAGCATACTTCTTCGAGTGCTCCGGGTCCAAGACAATCTTCTTGGTTTCCTTGGCCGGTTGGAAGGAGGCCCCGGCCTCGGCGTCCTTGGGGTCAGACGGCATGGACGACTGCTCGCTGGCCATGGCCACAACCCGGTCAAGAAGACGCTTCTCTTTGGCGATGACGAGGGACTCAGCCAGCCGGGAGCTAGCAGCAGCGCATGTGAGTGACTTCTGGTAGTCAACGACAATGGTGACGATGCCCTTGGGACCTGACATCTTCCTCTTCAGGTAGGCATAATGCGTTACCACCATAAATTTGGCCAGTGCAGGCCAGCCCAAGAGCGTTTGGTAGGGGCTGTCCAAGTCAACCACCTCGAACCAGATTGGCTCACGGCGGAAGTGGGTCTTGTCGTCGAAAAGGGCATCAATCTTGATTTTTCTGATTGGAGAGCAGGAAGCCCAAGGACGATGCCATGGAACATGGTTCGGCTGGGCTGGAGTTGCTTCTCTTTGATGCCCAGCTTCTCCATGGTGTCGAGGTAGAGGATGTTGATGCTGCTACGGCCGTCTATCAGGATCCAGGAGAAGCGGCAAGCCCGCCTCTCCGTTGAGATGGTGGAGTCCAGCATCATTGCATAAGCACCCGACAAAGGCATCACAGACGGATGGTCATCACGGCTCCAGGTGATGGGTCTCTCGGACCATCCCATAAATTGCGGGACCTCTAAAGCGACACCATTCACCTCACGGTGTTGCTGGGCGCTGACTGTTCTTGTCGTCGTCTTCACTGGTGAAGACGACATAGGTGACGTTCGCATCGGGGAAGCCATCTTGGAGCATGCTGACTGGGAGGGCCGCCGGCAGCTGAGGAGCCGGAGCCGTCGGTCTGGCTAGAGGAGGCGACAAGGCTTCACCCTTGGCGATCCGGGCGAGCCAGTTGCACTAGCGGGTGGTATGGTTGGACAGCTTCACGCTGCTGTGGAACTTGCATGGGGCATCAAGGGTCTGCTCGATGGAGAAGGCAGGCTGCCAGGCACCCTTGCCGCCTTGCTGACGCTTGGGGCTGGGCTGCCTGGTGATAACCCGCAAGTATAGGGGATCAGAACAGTTTTTGAGGGTAGAGTATTCAACCCAAATTTACTGATTCGACACAGGGGAGCCAAAGAATATTCTCAAGTATTACCAGTTGAGTTGTCAATTCAACCACACCTGGAAACTTAATATTTGTAGCAAAGTATTTAGTAGCAAAGTAATATGATAGTAGTGGTAGCGGTAGCAAAAGTAATGTTTTTGGTATTTTGTAGTGATGATAGCAATAGCAACGGAAAAGTAAATATGCGAAGAACAATATATGGAAAGCTCGTAGGCAATGGATCAATGATGGAGCATTATGCCGGATGCGGTTCATCATGTAACAATCACAACATAGGGTGACACAGAACTAGCTCCAATTCATCAATGTAATGTAGGCATGTATTCTGACTATAGTCATACGTGCTTATGGAAAAGAACTTGCATGACATCTTTTGTCCTACCCTCTCGTGGCAGCGGGGTCCTAATGGAAACTAAGGGATATTAAGGCCTCCTTTTAATAGAGTACCGGAACAAAGCATTAGCACATAGTGAATACATGAACTCCTCAAACTATGGTCATCACCAGTAAGTATCCCGATTATTGTCACTTCGGGGTTAACGGATCATAACACATAATAGGTGACTATAGACTTGCAAGATAGGATCAAGAACTCTCATATATTGATGAAAACATAATAGGTTCAGATCTGAAATCATGGCACTCGGGCCCTAGTGACAAGCATTAAGCATCGCAAAGTCATAGCAACATCAATCTCAGAACATAGTGGATACTAGGGATCAAACCCTAACAAAACTAACTTGATTACATGATAGATCTCATCCAACCCATCACCGTCCAGCAAGCCTACGATGGAATTACTCACGCACGGCGGCGAGCATCATGAAATTGGTGATGCAGGATGGTTGATTATGATGATGGCGATGGATTCCCCTCTCCGGGGCCCCGAACGGACTCCAGATCAGCCCTCCCGAGAGGTTTTAGGGCTTGGCGGCGGCTCTGTATCGTAAAACGCGATGAATCCTTCTCTTTGATTTTTTCTCTTCGAAAGCAAATATATAGAGTTCGAGTTGAGGTCGGAGGAGCTCCAGGGGGCCCACGAGGTAGGGGGCGCGCCCTAGGGGGGCAGGCGCGCCCCCCACCCTCGTGGACAGGTGGTGGGCCCCCTGGCCTTCATCTTTTGCAAGGATTTTTTATATTTTCTGAAAAGGTGTTTCATGAAGTTTCAGGTCATTCCGAGAACTTTTGTTTCTACACATAAATAACACCATAGCAATTCTGCTGAAAACAACGTCAGTCTGGGTTAGTTCCATTCAAATCATGCAAGTTAGAGTCCAAAACAAGGGCAAAAGTGTTTGGATAAGTAGATACGACCGAGACGTATCAACTCCCCCAAGCTTAAACCTTTGCTTGTCCTCAAGCAATTCAGTTGATAAACTAAAAGTGATAAAGAAAAACTTTTACAAACTTTGTTTGGTCTTGTTGTTGTAAATATGTAAAGCCAGCATTCAAGTTTTCAGCAAAGATTATGAACTAACCATATTCACAATAACGCATAGGTCTCAAGTTTACTCATATCAATGGTATAATCAACTAGTGAGCAATAATAATAAATCTCGGATGACAACACTTTCTCAAAACAATTATAATATGATATAACAAGATGGTATCTCGCTAGCCCTTTTTGAGACCGCAAAACATAAATGCAGAGCACCTTTAAAGACCAAGGACTGACTAGACATTGTAATTTATGGTAAAAGAGATCCAGTCAAGTCATACTTAATGTAAACTAACAGTAATGAATGCAAATGACAGCGGTGCTCTCCAACTGGTGCTTTTTAATAAGAAGATGATGACTCAACATGAAAGTAAATAGATAGGCCCTTCGCAGAGGGAAGCAGGGATTTGTAGAGGTGCCAGAGCTCGGTTTTGAAATAGATATGAATAATATCTTGAGGGGTATACTTTCATTGTCAACATAACAACCAAGAGATGGCGATATCTTCCATGCTACACACATTATAGGCAGTTCCCAAACAGAATGGTAAAGTTTATACTCCCCCTCCACCAACAAGCATCAATCCATGGCTTGCTCGAAACAATGAGTGCCTCCAACTAACAAGAGTCCCAGGGGGAGTTTTTGTTTGCAATTATTTTGATTTGATTTCCATAAAGCATGGGACTGGGCATCCCGGTGACCAGCCATTTTCTCGTGAGTGAGGAGCGGAGTCCACTCCTCTTGAGAATAACCCACCTAACATGGAAGATACAGATAGCCCTAGTTGATACATGAGCTATTCGAGCATACTAAACAGGATATTTATTTGAAGGTTTAGAGTTTGGCACATACAAATTTACTTGGAACGGCAGGTAGATACCGTATATAGGTAGGTATGGTGGACTCATATGGAATAAGTTTGGGGTTTAAGGGATTGGCTGCACAAGCAGTATTCCCGCTTAGTACAAGTGAAGGCTAGCAAAATACTGGGAAGCGACCAACTAGAGAGCGACAATAGTCATGAACATGCATTAAAATTAATCAACACCGAATGCAAGCATGAGTAGGATATAATTCACCATGAACATAAATATCGTGAAGGCTATGTTGATTTTGTTTCAACTACATGCGTGAACATGTGCCAAGTCAAGTCACTTAAATCATTCAGAGGAGGATACCACCCTATCATACCACATCACAACCATTTTAATAGCATGCACGCAAGGTAAACCATTATAAGCTCCTAGTTAATCAAGCATGGCATAAGCACTACGATCTCTAATTGTCATTGCAAACATGTTTATTCATAATAGGCTGAATCAGGAACGATGAACTAATCATATTTACAAAAACAAGACAGGTCGAGTTCATACCATCTTTTTTCATCTCAGTCAGTCCATCATATATCGTCATAGTTGCCTTTCACTTGCACGACCGAACGATGTGAATAATATTAAGAGTGCACGTGCATTGAACTAAGCTGGAATCTGTGAGCATTCAATAAACAGGAGAAGACAATGCAATATGGGCTCTTGGTTAAATCAACAATAATGCATATAAGAGCCACTTCAACAATTTAATCATGGTCTTCTCCTATCGACCCCCAAAGAAAAGAGAAGAAATAAAAACTATTTACACAGGAAAGCTCCCAACAAGAAAAAAGAAGAACATGAAATCTTTTTGGGTTTTCTTTTTAATTACTACTACAAGCATGGAAAGTAAACTAATTAAAAGCTACAACTATTTTTTCTTAAGGTTTAATAAACACACAAGAAGAAAACATAAAAAGGAAATAAACTAGCATGGATAATACAATGAAAAAGTATGAGCACTGACATCTAGCAATGAGTGTGTGAACATGAATGTAATGTTGGTGGGAAATACGTACTCCCCCAAGCTTAGGATCTTGGCCTAAGTTGGTCTATGGCCATGCTTGGCCTGGCTGATATCCATAGTAATAGTTGGGGTCGTACTGAGATGCAGCGGCTATCGCCCTTTGAGATGCAGCGTGGCGACGAGTGGCCTCCGCCCTCCTCTCGTACTCATCTGCCTCCTCTCTGGTAATAACATATCTTCCTTTTGCCTGATAATCAAAGAAGGCAGGAGCAGGGAGAGAAATACGGACAGCACGATGTCTGTCAAAGATTAAATGATACTGGAGAGGTGATTCATTCCTCTCGACAAACTGGTGGTGAACCATTGCATTAAAGTCGAGGTAAGTAGGAGGTAATTCAATATCATCATTACGTATAGTTACACCAAGAAAATCAGCTAAGCAGGTTGCAAAAATTCCACCAAAGAAATCTCCATTAAATCTATTCAGATGCAACCTATGTGCAACAATGGCTCCTAAATTATAAGATTTATCTCCCAACACAACACTCCTAAGAATACTGAGGTCAGGGACACACATGTGACATGCTTCATCTTTATCGTTAATGCATCTACCTATGAAGAGAGCAAAATAATGTATAGCAGGAAAATGAATGCTCCCTATGGTAGCTTGTGTTATATCTCTAGATTCCCCCATAGTTATACTAGCAAGAAAATCTCTAAATTCAGATTTGCGAGGTTCCCTAATACTACCCCATTGTGGAAGTTTGCAAGCAGTGGTAAAATCCTCTAAGTCCATAGTGTAAGAATTTTCATAAAGATCAAACAGGACAGTTGGAGAATTACGTGAAGATGAAAATTCAAACCTCCTCACAAAGGAACTAGCGAGATAGTTGTACTAATGGCAT
Source organism: Triticum dicoccoides (assembly GCF_002162155.2). Lineage (NCBI taxonomy): Eukaryota > Viridiplantae > Streptophyta > Magnoliopsida > Poales > Poaceae > Triticum > Triticum dicoccoides. The sequence goes on along the minus strand of NC_041382.1, from coordinate 460,126,215 downwards.
TTTTCTTCCTCGAAGCTCACAAGATCAGCGTTACACAAATATGCATTAAATTCTTCCTTAATTCCCGCTCGATCCATAAAGTTTTCTGAAGGCCATTCACAAGGACGCACTAGAGCGTTTCTTGGTGGCTCATCTTCAGCATCATGCATTGCAAGCCTGGGCTCTTGTTTCCTTGAAGATCCCCCTTGGTACATTTTCCTAAACATATTTCTTCCTCTGAAAAATTTCTGAAATTTTTAGTAACTTCAAAATAAAACTGAACCAAACTCAATAATATTGATAGCAACTATTCCTACAAGTGCTTAGAGCCTATATCATGCATCAAAACTACTTTTGACCATATAAATTTGACATGCAAGCTCAAGAACAGGGTCACCTAAGCCGCACAAATTTGCAATGAATAAAGCACTAGAACAAAAACTAATTGGACCAATGGAGGAGTCACATACCCAGGAACAATCTCCCCATGCAGTTTTGTGAGAGGTGCTTTGAGCAAGGAGATCGAAAATGGCAGCAAAATGAGCTTGGACTCAGGTTTGAACTGGATATTCGTGTTTGTGGGAGGAAGGAGGGTCGGGGTGCAGGAATAAGTGGAGGAGGGCCACCATGGGCCCACGAGGCAGGGGGCGTGCCCTGGGGGGTAGGGCGCGCCCCTGACCCTCGTGGCCAGGTGTCAGCTCCTCCTGCTGTGTTCTCAGTGCCAAATATTCTCAAATATTTCAGAAAAAAAATCATATTTAAATTTCAGGGCATTTGGAGAACTTCTATTTTTGGGGTATTTTTATATTGCACGGATAACAAATAGAAAAATACTATTTTTATTTTATTTAATATAAATAACAGAAAGTAAGAGAAGGGTACAAAAGGTTGTTCCTTCTAGTTTCATCCATCTCATGATCATCAAAAGGAATCAACTAACAAGGTTGATCAAGTCTTGTTAACGAACTCATTCCGAATAACATGGAACCGGAGAAGTTTCGAATAACACTATGTTACCTCAACGGGGATATGCACATCCCCAATAATAAGAATATCATATTTCTTCTTGATAGTAGGAAGAGGAGATTCCAAACCTCCAGATATAATCGATGGAATTTTTCCAATAGAGTTGATACTATGAACTTGAGGTTGTTTCCTCGGAAATTGTACCGTATGCTCATTACCATTAACATGAAAAGTGACATTGCCTTTAGTTCAATCAATAACAGCCCCAGCAGTATTCAAAAAGGGTCTTCCAAGAATAATAGACATACTATTGTCCTCGGGAATATCAAGAATAACAAAGTCTGTTAAAATAGTAACGTTTGAACCACAACAAGCACATCCTCACAAATACCGATAGGTATAGCAGTTGATTTCTCAGCCATTTGCAAAGATATTTCCGTAGGTGTCAACTTATTCAAATCAAGTCGACGATATAAAGAGAGAGGCATAACACTAACACCGGCTCCAAGATCACATAAAGCAGTTTTAACATAGTTTCTTTTAATGGAGCATGGTATAGTTGGTACACCAGGATCTCCTAGTTTCTTAGGTATTCCACCTTTAAAAGTATAATTAGCAAGCATGGTGGAAATTCCAGCTTTCGGTATCTTTCTTTTATTAGTAACAATATCTTTCATGTACTTATCATAAGGATTCATTTTAAACATATCAGTTAATCGCATACGCAAAATGATAGGTCTAATCATTTCAGCAAAGCGCTCAAAATCCTCATCATCCTTTTTCTGGGATGGTCTGGGAGGAAAAGGCATGGGTTTCTGAACCCACGGTTCTCTTTCTTTACCATGTTTCCTAGCAACAAAGTCTATCTTATCATAATGTTGATTCTTTGGTTGTGGGTTATCAAGATCAACAATAGGTTCAATTTCTATATCATTATCATTGCTAGGTTGAGCATCATCATGAACATTATCATTAACATTATCACTAGTTTCAGGTTCATTACTAGATTTTGTTTCAGCATCAGAAATAGAAATATCATTTGGATTCTCAGGTGTTTCAGTAATAGGTTTACTAGAAGCATGCAAAGTCCTATCATTTTTCTTTTTCTTCCTTTTAGGAGGACTAGGTGCGTCTATATTATTTCTCTGAGAATCTTTCTCAATTCTCTTAGGGTGGCCTTTAGGATACAAAGGTTCCTGAGTCATTCTACCACCTCTAGTCATAACTCTAACATCGTTATCATTATTCTTACTATTCAATTCATTGAGCAAATCATTTTGAGCTTGAAGTACTTGTTCTACTTGAGTGGTAACCATAGAAGCATGTTTACTAATAAGTTTAAGTTCACCTTTGACATTAGCCATATAATTACCCAAGTGTTCAAGCATATCTGAATTGTATTTCAATTGTCTACCAAAATAAGCATTAAAATCTTCTTGCTTAACCATAAATTTATCAAACTCATCTAAGCATGGGCTAGCAAATTTAGTAAACGGGATTTCAACTTTATCATATCTATAGAGAGAATTTACCTTTACTACCCATGTCGGGTTATCAGGACCATGAGTTTCTTCAATAGGAGATGGATTAAGGACATATGTTTCTTCAACAGGCGGTAAATTAAGACCGTGTATTTCTTCAATAGGAGGTAAATTCTTAACATCTTCAGATTAATACCTTTTTCTTTTATAGATTTCTTTGCATCTTGCATATCTTCAGGACTGAGAAATAGAACACCCCTCTTCTTCAGAGTTGGTTTAGGAATAGGCTCAGGAGTTGGTTCAGGAAGTGTCTAATTATTTTCATTTGTCAACATATTATTCAATAGAATTTCAGCTTCATCCGGCGTTCTTTCCCTGAAAACAGAACCAGCACAACTATCGAGGTAATCTCTGGAGGCATTGGTTAGTCCATTATAAAATATATCAAGTATTTCATTTTTCTTAAGAGGATGATCAGGCAAAGCGTTAAGTAATTGGAGAAGCCTCCCCCAAGCTTGTGGGAGACTCTCTTCTTCAATTTGCACAAAATTATATATATCCCTTAAAGCAGCTTGTTTCTTATGAGTAGGGAAATATTTAGCAGAGAAGTAATAAATCACATCCTGGGGACTACGCACACAACCAGGATCAAGAGAATTAAACCATATCTTAGCATCACCCTTTAATGAGAACGGAAATATTTGAAGGATATAAAAGTAGCAAGTTCTCTCATCATTAGTGAACATGGTGGCTATATCATTTAATTTAGTAAGATGTGCCACACCAGTTTCAGATTCATAGCCATGAAAAGGATCAGATTCAACCAAAGTAATTATATCAGGATCAACAGAGAATTCATAATCCTTATCAGTAACAAAGATAGGTGAAGTAGCAAAAGCAGGGTCAGGTTTCATCCTAGCATTTAGAGATTGCTTATTCCATTTAGCTAATAACCTCTTAAGTTCATAACTATCTTTGCAAGCTAAAATAGGTAAAGAAGCTTTTTTATCAAAAACATAACCCTTAGGAATAACGGGCAAGTCTTCATCATCACTTTCATCAATATTATCAGTTTCAATATTTTCATTCTCTCTAACCATAGCAAGCTGTTCATCAAGAAATTCTCCAAGTGGCACAGTAGTATCAAGCATAGAAGTAGTTTCATCATAAGTATCATGCATAGCAGAAGTGGCATCATCAATAACATGTGACATATCAGAACGAATAGCAGAAGCAGGTTTAGGTGTCGCAAGCTTACTCAAAACAGAAGGTGAATCAAGTGCGGAGCTAGATGGCACTTCCTTACCGCCCCTCGTAGTTGAGGGATAAATCTTGGTTTTTTGATCTCTCAAGTTCTTCATAATGATAAGCAGATATAAATCCCAAGTGACTCAAAGAATAGAGCTATGTTCCCCGGCAACGGCGCCAGAAAATAGTCTTGATAACCCACAAGTATAGGGGATCGCAACAGTTTTCGAGGGTAGAGTATTCAACCCAAATTTATTGATTCAACACATGGGGAGCCAAAGAATATTCTCAAGTATTAGCAGTTGAGTTCTCAATTCAACCACACATGGAAACTTAATATCTGCATAAAAGTATTTAGTAGCAAAGTAATATGATAGTAGTGGTAGCGGTAGCAAAAGTAATGTTTTCGGTATTTTGTAGTGATGATAGCAATAGCAACGGAAAAGTAAATAAGCGAAGAACAATATATGGAAAGCTCGTAGGCAATGGATCAGCGATGGAGAATTATGCCGGATGCGGTTCATCATGTAACAATCACAACATAGGGTGACACAGAACTAGCTCCAATTCATCAATGTAATGTAGGCATGTATTCTGAATATAGTCATACATGCTTATGGAAAAGAACATGCATGACATCTTTTGTCCTACCCTCCCGTGGCAGCGGGGTCCTAATGGAAACTAAGGGATATTAAGGCCTCCTTTTAATAGAGTACCGGAACAAAGCATTAGCACATAGTGAATACATGAACTCCTCAAACTATGGTCATCACTAGTAAGTATCCCGATTATTGTCACTTCGGGGTTAACGGATCATAACACATAATAGGTGACTATAGACTTGCAAGATAGGATCAAGAACTCTTATATATTGATGAAAACATAATAGGTTCAGATCTGAAATCATGGCACTCGGGCCCTAGTGACAAGCATTAAGCATAGCAAAGTCATAGCAACATCAATCTCATAACATAGTGGATACTAGGGATCAAACCCTAACAAAACTAACTTGATTACATGATAGATCTCATCCAACCCATCACCGTCCAGCAAGCCTACGATGGAATTACTCACGCACGGCAGTAAGCATCATGAAATTGGTGATGGAGGATGGCTGATGATGAGGATGGAGATGGATTCCCCTCTCCGGAGCCCCGAACGGACTCCAGACCAGCCCTCCCGAGAGGTTTTAGGGCTTGGCGGCGGCTCCGTATCGTAAAATGCAATGAATTCTCCTCTCTGATTTTTTTCTCTACGAAACCAAATATATAGAGTTAGACTTGAGGTCGGAGGAGCTCCAGGGGGCCCACGAGGTAGGGGGTGCGCCCTAGGGGGGCAGGCGCGCCCCCACCCTCATGGACAGGTGGTGGGCCCCCTGGTCTTCATCTTTTGCAAGGACTTTTTATTATTTCCGAATAGATGTTCCGTGAAGTTTCACGTCATTCCGAGAACTTTTGTTTCTGCACATAAATAACACCATAGCAATTCTGCTGAAAACAACGTCAGTCCGGGTTAGCTCCATTCAAATCATGCAAGTTAGAGTCCAAAACAAGGGCAAAAGTGTTTGGAAAAGTAGATACGACGAAGATGTATCACCTGGCCGCCTGTTGATCCTTGAAAGTGGCCACTTGCCGGTAGTTGGAACCCAGCTGATGGGCCTTGCGCTTGTTGTCGTTCGGCTGTTGGCGCCGGTTGGAGTCACCAGCCGATGTTTGAGGAGCCGGCGGGATCACCTTCCTGGGTGCATCAACCCGGATCGTTGACTTCATGGAGGAGTCAACTGTGGCGTACTTGTCCGCCACGACCAAGAGCTTGTCCAAGGTAGCCGGCTCGTTACACAGAAGCTTGTGCTTCAGCAAGGTGCCCTATCTGCACCCGGCGGTGAAGTACTCAATGGCATGCATCGCGTGCACCCCTTCGCAGGAGTTGCGCAGCTCGGCCCAGCGTGTCAGGTAGTCACGGGTGGACTCAGTCGGACTCTGAACGCACATGGAGAGCTAGCAAGGCTTGGGGGCCGCTTGTAGGTGCTGGTGAAGTTGCGGACAAAGACGTCGCTGAAGTCCAACCACCTGTTGATGCTGTTGAGTTTGAGGCTGTTCAGCCATGTCCGGGCCGTGCCCTGGAGCATGAGCATAACATACTTCACGGTAACACGCTTGTTGCCATTCGCAATGTTGACTGCCGTGGCGTACTCGGCCAGCCAGTCCTTTGGCTTCCCGACGCGAGTGTACTTGGGAGTATCTCGAGGGAGCGAGAACCCTTTGGGGAAGGTCTCGTCGTGGATGCAGGGGCCAAAGCAGGCCGGGCAGATTGTGTCCTCCACTTCAACTTCCAGGGACCAAGCGAGCCGCTCGATCCGATGGCAAGCATCATTCTCGCCGACTCCTTCACACGAGCCTAGCCGGCCCCCCAGAGTCGGATGGTCTACCGACACTGGAGAGGCTAGCCTCTACCTGCCCCATGCGAGGGGGAGGCAGACGCTCATCGTGCTGGTGCCGGTCCTCCACCATGGGAGGAACTTGTCGGCTGTGAGCAATCGTCTAGCGAGTGTGCTGGCTACGGCTCGCAGCCGACTCCGGGTTCCGCTGGCCGCTGCCGCCGCCGCTTGGGGATCAGGAGGTCACTCCATGCTCGCGGCGGGGGATGGTTTTTGGCTTGCTTGCTGACTACCACCGCGCAGTTGCATGCGTCTTGCTCTATGTTCGCAGCATTGAGGAGCTCCTGGAGGCGCTCCATCTGGATGCGCCGCTCGTCGCTCTCTAGGTGCTTGAGATCTTCTGCCGCCGCCTGGGCGGCGCGCAGGTTCTGCACTGTGGTGTCGTAGATTGGGCGTCTGACTCCCAACATGCTGGCTATGGCCGCGCCGTGTTGCCAGATGGCGCCGGCTTGGCTGGGCTCACCTGCAGCTGGCGTGCCGCTCATGATGCGGTCAATCTCGTGTTGGCTAGCCTTAGCGCGGCACTTCATGGCCTCCATCTTGTTGGCGCTGTCAAGGATCTTGACACGGATTGCCTCCAGTGCAGCCTGAAAGTGCAACTATCCCTAGGTGGTTTTGGTAATTCATAACAACATATAGCTCATTGAGCTAATGCTATTCCAAGATGACTATTTCAGGAAAGCTCAATGATTGGCATGGCATGGATGTGAAAGTGGAACCCTCAAAATGCTAAGGACAAAGGATTGGCTCAAGCTCAAAAGCTCAAGACTCTTCATTTTATATTTTAGTGATCCAAGATCACATTGAGTCTTTAGGAAAAGCCAATACTATCAAGGAGGGATGAGGTGTTGCTTAATGAGCCTCTTGCTTCATGTGCTTAGTGATATGCTCCAAAACCCTCAACTACTTTCCCATATCCACATATGACCTAAACCCTAAGCCAAACTCGGTCCTACCGATTCTTTCTATCCGGCGCCACCGAGTTTCATTTGTCATAAGCCACTGCCAAACCCTAGCAATTCGGTTCTACCGATAGGGATCTCGGTCTCACCGAGATGGGATTGCAAACTCTCTGTTTCCCTTTCGTAACTTTTCGGCCTCACCGAAGAGCGAATCGGTCCCACCGAGATTGCAATGTAAATTCAGTGTTTCCTTTTTGTAACTTTTCTGTCTCACCGAAAGAGCAAATCGGTCCCACCGAGTTTGCCTGACCAACTCTCTGGTTAGCTAATTACCAAAATCGGTCTCACCGAGTTTGTGTAATCGGTCTCACCAAGATTACGTTATGCCCAAACCCTAACCATAACGGTCCTACTGAGTTGCATGTCAGTCCCACCGAAAATCTCTAACGGTCACTAGGTTTACCTTTTCGGTCCGACCGAGTTTTTTGATTCGGTCCCACCGAGATTGGAAAACTGTGTGTAACGGTTGGATTTTGTGTGGAGGCTATATATACCCCTCTACCTCCTCTTCATTCGTTGAGAGAGCCATCAGAACACATACACAATTCCAACTCATATGTTCTGAGAGAGAACCACCTACTCATGTGTTGAGACCAAGATATTCCATTCCTACCATATGAATCTTGATCTCTAGCCTTCCCCAAGTTGCTTTCCACTCAAATCTTCTTTCCACCAGATCCAAATCCTATGAGAGAGAGTTGAGTGTTGGGGAGACTATAATTTGAAGCACAAGATCAAGGAGTTCATTACCTACACACCATTTTTTACTTCTTGGAGAGTGGTGTCTCCTAGATTGGCTAGGTGTCACTTGGGAGCCTCCGACAAGATTGTGGAGTTGAACCAAGGAGTTTGTAAGGGCAAGGAGATCGCCTACTTCGTGAAGATCTACCGCTAGTGAGGCAAGTCCTTCGTGGGCGATGGCCATGGTGGGATAGACAAGGTTGCTACTTCGTGGACCCTTTGTGGGTGGTTGCTTCTTCGTGGACCCTTTGTGGGTGGTTGCTTCTTCGTGGACCCTTCGTGGGTGGAGCCCTCCATGGACTCGCGCAACCGTTACCCTTCGTGGGTGGATCCCTCCATGGACTCGCGCAACCGTTACCCTTCGTGGGTTGAAGTCTCCATCAACGTGGATGTAGGATAGCACCACCTATCCGAACCACGGGAAAAACATCCGTGTCTCCAATTGTGTTTGAATTCTCCAAACCCTTCCCTTTACATTCTTGCAAGTTGCATGCTTTACTTTCCGCTACCAATATACTCTTTGCATGCTTTCTTGAATTGTGTGATGATTGCTTGACTTGTCCTACAATAGCTAAAATCTGCCAAGAACTAAAATTGGGAAAAGGTTAAGTTTTTATTTGTTCAAGTAGTCTAATCACCCCCCTCTAGACATACTTTCGATCCTACAAGTGGTATCAGAGCTTTGGTCTCCATTTGCTTTGATCTCCATAGCTTTTGGTGGTCATAGCCTTGGTTTCACAACCTAGGAGAGTATGGCGTCTAGCGAGGGAAATTATCACCGTAGAGGTCCTTACTTTGATGGTACTAATTTTGCTAGTTGGAAGCATAAAATGAAAATGCATATTCTTGGACATAACCCCGCCGTTTGGGCTATTGTGTGTGTTGGTTTGCAAGGTGACTTCTTTGATGGGAAAGAACCAAACCATGAAGCTACCGCGGATGAGTTGAAGATGTTGCAATACAATGCTCAAGCTTGTGATATTCTCTTCAACGGATTGTGCCCCGAAGAATTCAACAAAATCAGCCGTCTTGAGAATGCAAAGGAAATTTGGGACACTTTGATTGATATGCACGAAGGTACCGACTCCGTCAAGGAATCCAAGTTGGATGTGCTTCAAAGTCAACTTGACAAGTTCAAAATGAAGGATGGTGAAGGTGTCGCTGAAATGTACTCTAGGCTTGCCCTCATCACAAATGAGATTGCCGGCTTAGGAAGTGAAGAGATGACCGATAGATTCATCATCAAGAAGATTCTAAGAGCCTTGGATGGAAAATATGATACCGTGTGCACATTGATCCAAATGATGCCCAATTACAAAGATCTCAAGCCAACGGAGGTGATTGGAAGAATTGTTGCTCATGAGATGTCACTTAAGGATAAAGAGGAACTTCACAACAAATCAAGTGGTGCCTACAAAGCCTCATGTGAAGCCCCTACTTCATCAAGTGAGAAACAAAACTTCAATGAAGAATTGAGTTTAATGGTGAAGAACTTCAACAAGTTCTACAAGAGTAGAAGCAAAGATAGAAGCTTCAAGTCAAGGTCCTACAATGACAAAAGATCTTCTAGTCGAGAGCGAAACTGCTACAGTTGTGGAAGACCCGGACACTATTCCAATGAGTGTACGGCTCCCTACAAGAGAAGAGAAGATTCTCCAAAAAGAAGAAGCAAAGAATCACCACCAAGAGAGAGAAGGAGTAGAGATGATCGTTATGAACGAAGATACTCACGAAGAAGCAAGGATTCGAAAAGGAAGGAAAAATCATCAAGGAGCTACACAAAACGAAGACATCAAGCTCATGTTGGTGAATGGGTATCCGGCTCCGACTCCGATAGCCACTCCGAGAGAAGTTATCACTCCGACTCCGAAGATACTCAAGATGAAGGTGTTGCCGGTCTAGCACTTGTGTCAACCAACTCCTACGACATCATTGACTCACCAAATGAAGGAATTGGAAGATGCTTCATGACCAAAGGTCCTAAGGTAACACACCCCGAGTATGTTGATTTCAATAGTGATGAAGATGACTTGTTAGGTGATGATTTGCTTGTTGACAACTCTAGTGATGAATACTATGATGAAACGTCAATTAATCATGCTAATCAAGATAAAACGAATGACAGTGATAAGGAGAAGATTGAGGCTCTAACTAAAGAACTAAACACTCTTAAGTTAGCTCATGAAACTATCTTCGAAGATCATCGAGAACTTTTAAGAGCTCATGAGAAATTACGCTTTGAAAAGCTCAATCTTGAGCAATAGCATGAGTTCTTAAAAGCAATCAATGATGATCTCCGCAAGAAAAGTTCTCCTTACATTGCCAAGCGTTTACTCTTATCCACTTACATGCCTCAAGTCAAGTCTAGTAACAAGAACAAGAAAGATTCTTCCTCTAGTAGTAACAATGATCATGCTAAATCCAATATTGTTGCTTCTAGTAGTTCTCTTGATTCCACTAATGATTCTCTTAGCCAAGTTACACTTGAGCAAGAAAATAGCTTATTGAAGGGAATTATAGAGAAAGGAGTGTACAAAATCCTTGCCGGGAGTAAGCAATTCGAGGAAATTGTGCGCAAGCAAGGAACGCACCGGAAGAATCAAGGTGTTGGTTTTGAACGAGAATTCAATGCCAATGGAGTTAAGTGGGAAGAAGATCAATACCCCAAGACAAAGTTTGTTCCTCAACAAGAGAAGTATGATACTTCTTTCAAGGGGACACAAGCTCAAGATGATCTTCCACCACAAGACTACAAGCAAAAAGGCAAGGACAAGCTTCAAGATGAAATTGATGCATATGAAGAAGCTCCTAAGACCTTAGTCAAGTGGATTCCCAAGACTACTTCAAGTTCCACTTCATCAAGTACGACTACAACTCCAAGGATTCCCATCAAGATGGTGTGGATCCAAAAGAAGAAGAACTAGAGAGTTCTTGAGGGTGACTCCGCCAACATACTTCACTCTTATCATTTTGGCAAGAACAAGTGCAATCAACTTCCACATCTTGCACTAGTTCAAGGAGTCACAAACCCTCTTGTTGGTAAGACAAGGGACAAGGTAACCTAAAAGTTTTCATGGACATCATCTTGTGTGTGCATCACTCTATGTCTATGGATATCCTTGTTTGTTCCTTGTGGGACTAACCCATGTAGGTATTGAAAGTGCAATTCACTCAAATGGATAGCTCCAAGTGATCTACATCAACATTGAGCATCCACATCTTCAACATCTACATGAAGTCATCATCGACAAAACCCGAGGTTAGTTCATCCCTCTAAGGGGGGATATCACATCTAGGGGGAGCTTTACTCTAAGACTTGAGCTAAAGCAACTCTAAAGATGTGAACACAACAATGCTTTATGTAAAAGGGGTAACCCCACTTGAGCTTAAACGATGAGTATGACCTATGATCAAGTGTTCTCACTTGACTCCTAAGTCAATATACTCATATATAGATGACCTTGTCGTCGCAAATTGCTTGGTAGATGCTAGAATTGGTTGTGCATGCCTTGTCACATATTTCATTTGCCATCTTATTGTGTGAGCATGATGGTTGCATATTTTACTCATTCGAGGACATCCACTTGTTGTTTTGATTGTTTGGTTTTATTTCCTTTTGCCAAGTGGATGGACAAGAATGCCTAAGAACCTCCTCTAGCTATCTATGCTTTTCTCGTCTCAAACTCTATTCATGCTACATCACAAAATTTTATCAAGTCAGATTCGAACCACTCTGTGTGAGGAGCGCTTGGAGTCCCCGATTCGTCATAGACTTAAACTTCCAAAACCTCTTTATGATTCTCGGTCTGACCGATACCCTACTTTCAGTCCTACCGAGATCATTAAGTTGATCTATGTTTTCGATCTCGGTGCAACCGATTTGAACCATTCGGTCACACCGAGTTGCAATAACTGTATACAGTTTTGCATCTGGGTGCCACCGAGTTGTTCCACTCGGTCACACCGACAGGGTCGGGCTATATATAGTCACGGGCAAAAATTTGGAAATTTCTCCGAACCCCTTCGCCCGCGCGATAGCCTGCTCTGCCAACTTGGTCTCCGGATCGTCTCCTCGCCGCCATCCACCTCCAGTCGCTGGTCTCAGTCGCCGTCAACGGAAATTCAACCCCGCCGTTGCCGCCGTAGCGAGTCTCCGTCGAACTAGGGTATGGACTCGATCTTTGTGCTATTCCCCAATCTGATTCTTAGCACATTGTGATCGTCATGATTCTTGCCACGTTTGTTAAACTTCTATCCAGTCAATGAACTCATAGATTAGGTTTAATTCGAAAATTTTAGGGTTAGGTTTCCGCCGAAACCATCTCGGACCCACCGAGTTGAAAAACTCGGTCCCACCGGTTTGGCTTATGCCATTGCACAAGTGAGACTCGGTCTGACCGAGAATTACTTATCGGTGAGACCGATTTTGGAACTCTGTGAAACCCTAGCAGTCTCGATGCCACCGAACTGTGACTCGATCTGACCGAGTTCACTAGTTTAGGTGCCAAAACTGCTTCGGTATCACCGAGTTTAGAAATCGGTAGATCCGAGATGCTTTCAGTGGGAAACTAAAACTAAGTTTTTGAATTATTCTTTTGCAAAAATCTCTACATTTTGTGATGCTTATCCACTCTATCTCATCTATAACCTATTCACAGGGTCAGCAGTCAGAGCTTGCATCATGTCAGACCAAAGTGATAGCCAGAACTTGTCAGAGCAGCAAGTGCAGATGAGTGAGGGCACTAGTCCCTCAAGTTCCTCAGATGATGGCAGCAGGAGCACCCCTAGCAATCTTCCTAAAGCTGCCACAAGACAGAGAAAGAAGAGAACCTCAGACTCAGAAGATGAGGATTATGTGGTAGAAGAGGAAGCAACTTCCACGAGAGTTGAGCCAGCACAGGGCACAAAGCGAGGGTTAAAGATCAAAAGGCCAGCAAGCAGGCAGCCTATGCCAAAGGCCAGAGCTTAAATCAAGATTTCTGAGAAGCCCACTCCCATAGAGCCAGTTGCTGCTGAAGGCAAGAAAAGGAAGGAAAGGGTGAAGAAGATCGTAGCCAGAGTGCTTGGAAAGGCTTCCATCATGGAAGAAGAGGAAGAAGAAGAGGTTGCTGCACCAGCACCTAAGGCACCCAAGCTAATGGGTGATGCTATCAAATCAGGGGCTACTGCATCTAAGCCCAAGGAAGCACCCAAGGCTGCATCAAAGGTCAAGACAGCACCAAAGAGGAATACAAGAAGCATCCCAACTGCTGAGAAGAACAAGGCCCCAATGCCTGAAGCTGCTGAAGAAGATGATGAATAGCAAGTTCTCAGAAAACTCAAGCCCAAGATCCCAGACCACAACGATGCTCATCCTGTGGCTGAGGATATGAAGCTCAGGAGAGACTCAGGCTGAGGAAGTGGAGAGAAGCAGAACCGTATGCTTCAAGGAGAAGAACTGCTATGGATTACAGATTTCACACCAAGGAACAGCAGGACTTCTATGAGACAGTGCTGCTTGATAAGAAGCCAATAGTCTGTGATATGAGATGGGTTGACTGGGAATACATCAAGGACAATGAAGAACACTACCCTGGAGTGTATGACAGCTTCAATGCTTGTGGAGTAGCAGCCTTTGTTGGGCAGAAGCTCACAAAGTGGAACGAGGAGCTTATCATGCAGTTCTACTCCACAACACATTTTTATCCAGATGGGAGGATTGTATGGATGTCAGAAGGAACCAGATATCAGTCAACAGTTGCTGAGTGGGCACAGCTCATTAATGCCCCAGAGGAGCAAGCAGATGACTTGGACATTTATGCCAAGAAGAAGATGGACCAGAACTCTAAGTTCAATATGTACAAGGAAATTCCAAACGAGGCTCTTGAAACTTTCAAATTTGGCTCAGTGCACTATCTTCTGTCAGGGCTGCCAACTATCAATTGGATACTGAGGCACACCTTGTTGCCCAAGTCTGGAGATCACAAGATGATCAGAGGCCATGCAATAAATTTGCTTCATATATTTGATGTGCCACAGAAGTTCAAGGTGATGAGCCTCATGGTAGAGACCATCAAGAGGACTGCAGCAGACTAGAAGAGGAGTTGTGGATATGCCCCACAGATTCAGGAGCTCATCAACTCAAAGATGGGCACAGGCATATACTTACTGGACAAGGAACACCTGCCCATCCGTCCAGATTTTGAAGATAATCAAGTGGTCATGACTGAGAATGAACCATCATCTGCACAAGCACAAGCAAAGAAGGAGAAGGCAAGGAAGGAGAAAGCTGCCAAGATGCCAACTCAAGAGGAGGCATCTGAGTATTTCTTGAAAACCAAACAAGAGCAGCTTGGGTACTTGATTGCATCCACACTGAGGATTGAGAAAGGACTGGCCACCCTCACTCAGAATCAGCAGAGCCTAGAGAGAATCATGGAACAAAAGTTCTATGACTTGGATGTCAAAGTAACAGAGATTTAGTCTGCAGTGGAACAACTTCAGGATGACATGCAGGAGAGGAGAGGAAAGACTACAACTGATGCATTTGCCAGAGCGCCAAGAGCTCAGAGATCATATGCGGTGCCAGTTGCTGACATCAGAGCCACCACTTCTGCACGAGCTACAGCCTCAGTTCCACCAGCTCCAGCGTCCACTTCAGCCTCAACTCCAACCACGTCTACAGAAGGCTTCATCCTTGGAGTGCTCCGGACTCCACCACCACCTGAAGATCAAGCCTGAGTGTCGACTTAGCACTATGCATTTTCTAGGAACTTTTTGGTAACTTGTTGCCAAAGGGGGAGAAAATGTATAGATCATAGGCTTCGAGAGAGAGAGTGTTGCTTTTTTCTCTCTTGCTTTATTTGGTGGTTTTTCGAACTTTGTTTGCTTTTGAGTGCTTGAGATACTATGTCTTTGCTCATGAGACATTGATGATCATGTGTTTGATCATAAGCTACACTTAATGTTTGCTTAATATTATCATCTTATCTATCTTATGTGATCATTCACTATTCTTGTTGTTGAGTGCATGTATTTCATTCTTATCATTTTAAGCGCTCCACCAAGATGTATGTGACATGGAAGAGTAACCCATGACTCTAACTCTTTGTGCATTTGCAGTCCAAAGCAAATTTTAAATATGCACAAATTTAGGGGGAGCTCTTACTTGTCACATACTTCTCAAAGCGACGATATATTTCATGATTATTATCATTTGTCGAAGCTTTGATCTATATGTTGTCATAATTTACCAAAAAGGGGGAGATTGAAAGTGCAACTATCCCTAGGTGGTTTTGGTAATTCATAACAACATATAGCTCATTGAGCTAATGCTATTCCAAGATGAATATTTCAGGAAAGCTCAATGATTGGCATGGCATGGATGTGAAAGTGGAACCCTCAAAATGCTAAGGACAAAGGATTGGCTCAAGCTCAAAACCTCAAGACTCTTCATTTTATATTTTAGTGATCCAAGATCACATTGAGTCTTTAGGAAAAGCCAATACTATCAAGGAGGGATGAGGTGTTTCTTATTGAGCCTCTTGCTTCATGTGCTTAGTGATATGCTCCAAAACCCTCAACTACTTTCCCATATCCACATATGACCTAAACCCTAAGCCAAAGTTGGTCCTACCGATTCTTTCTATCCGGCGCCATCGAGTTTCATTGGTCATAAGCCACTGCCAAACCCTAGCAATTCGGTTCTACCGATAGGGATCTCGGTCTCACCGAGATGGGACTGCAAACTCTCTGTTTCCCTTTCGTAACTTTTCGGCCTCACCGAAAGAGCGAATCGGTCCCACCGAGATTGCAATGTAAATTCAGTGTTTCCTTTTTGTAACTTTTCGGTCTCACCAAAAGAGCAAATCGGTCCCACCGAGTTTGCCTGACCAACTCTATGGTTAGCTAATTACCAAAATCGGTCTCACCGAGTTTGTGTAATCGGTCTCACCGAGATTACGTTATGCCCAAACCCTAACCATATCGGTCCTACCGAGTTGCATGTCAGTCCCACCGAAAATCTCTAACGGTCACTAGGTTTACCTTTTCGGTCCGACCGAGTTTTTTGATTCGGTCCCACCGAGATTGGAAAACTGTGTGTAACGGTTGGATTTTGTGTGGAGGCTATATATACCCCTCCACCTCCTCTTCATTCATTGAGAGAGCCATCAGAACACATACACAATTCCAACTCATATGTTCTGAGAGAGAACCACCTACTCATGTGTTGAGACAAAGATATTCCATTCCTACCATATGAATCTTGATCTCTAGCCTTCCCCAAGTTGCTTTCCACTCAAATCTTCTTTCCACCAGATCCAAATCCTATGAGAGAGAGTTGAGTGTTGGGGAGACTATCATTTGAAGCACAAGAGCAAGGAGTTCATTACCTACACACCATTTGTTACTTCTTGGAGAGTGGTGTCTCCTAGATTGGCTAGGTGTCACTTGGGAGCCTCCGACAAGATTGTGGAGTTGAACCAAGGAGTTTGTAAGGGCAAGGAGATCGCCTACTTCGTGAAGATCTACCGCTAGTGAGGCAAGTCCTTCGTGGGCGATGGCCATGGTGGGATAGACAAGGTTGCTACTTCGTGGACCCTTTGTGGGTGGTTGCTTCTTCATGGACCCTTTGTGGGTGGTTGCTTCTTCGTGGACCCTTCGTGGGTGGAGCCCTCCGTGGACTCACGCAATCGTTACCCTTCGTGGGTGGAGCCCTCCATGGACTCGCGCAACCGTTACCCTTTGTGGGTTGAAGTCTCCATCAACATGGATGTAGGATAGCACCACCTATCCGAACCACGGGAAAAACATCCGTGTCTCCAATTGCGTTTGAATTCTCCAAACCCTTCCCTTTACATTCTTGCAAGTTTCATGCTTTACTTTCCGCTGCCAATATACTCTTTGCATGCTTGCTTGAATTGTGTGATGATTGCTTGACTTGTCCTACAATAGCTAAAATCTGCCAAGAACTAAAATTGGGAAAAGGTTAAGTTTTTATTTGGTCAAGTAGTCTAATCACCCCCCCTCTAGACATACTTTCGATCCTACACAGCCCCATCGGCGTTGGCAACGACGGGAGTGGCCAAGCTCTGCATTGCCGCTCGCAAATGGGTCCTAGGCGGCTCGGCTGGAGTCCTGGCTGTGGCCGGTGACCATCACCTCTATGACGATGCTGGCGTCGAGCGCATCGGCAGAGGCGTCGCAGGCGACAAGAGGGAGCGGGTCATCGATGTCCAGCACGTCGCCAGGGAACTCGTCGGTGGCGGCTACATCGGAGATGGTGAGCTTCTTGAAGAGTTCAGTGAGGCAGTCGACGGAGCAGATGGCCATTGCGCCAGCGGCGGCTGCGTTGGAGAGGTTGAGCTTGCTGAAGAGCTCGACGAGGCAGCTCACGGGGCAGACGGCTCCCTCGTCAGGCGATAAGCTGGTGCAGGCGTAGACGAACACATCGGGCTGGCTGATCAAACCAGACGCGATGCCCTCGCTGGAGGGGAGGATGGTTCCCGTCCAGAGCAGAACTTCGGCCGACGCCGCGGATGGCACCATAGTGGGCGCCAACTATTGTGGCAATCTCACGTCAGATACCAGGGGGTGGATTATTGTGGGGTGGAGCCATGAGGACGTCGTCGGGTTCCGGAATCGAGAGTGAGAACGAGCTCGAAGGCACATGAGATGTACCTAGGTTCGGGGCTCTCAGGAGAGATAACACCCCTACTCTTGCTACGATGACTATGATCAAATGGTTTCAAGGTTGCTCCTTGAGCTATGTTGCTAGAGGAGGAACAAGGGCATGTTGGGGAATGTAATAATTTCAAAATTTTCCTATGCACACAGAGGATCATGGTGATGCATAGCAACGAGAGGGGAGAGTGTTGTCCATGTACCCTCATAGACCGAAAGCGGAAGCATTAGCACAACGCGGTTGATGTAGTCGTACGTCTTCATGATCCGACCGATCAAGTACCGAACGTACGACACCTTCGAGTTCAGCACACGTTCAACTCGATGACATCCCTCGAACTTCGATCCAGCCGAGCTTTGAGGGAGAGTTCCGTTAACACGACATCGTGGTGACGATGATGATGATCTACTGACGCAGGGCTTCGCCTAAGCACCGCTACGATATTATCGAGGTGGATTATGGTGGAGGGGGCACCGCACACGGCTAAGAGATCCAAGGGATCAATGGTTGTGTCTCCAAGGGGTGCCTCCCTCCCCGTATATAAAGGAGTGGAGGAGGGGGAGGGGCCAGCCACCCTAGGCGCGCCCCATGAGGAGTCCTACTCCCACCGGGAGTAGGACTCCCCCCTTCCATGTGGGAGTAGGAGAGGAGAGGGAAGGAGAGAGGGGGGAAAGGAAAGGGGGGGCGCCCCCCTCCTTGTCCAATTCGGACTGGGGGGAAGGGGCACACGACTGCCCCTTGGCCGCCCCTCCTCTTCTCTACTAGGGCCCAATAGGCCCATTAGTATCCCCGGGGGGTTCCGGTAACCCCCCGGTACTCCGGTATATTCCCGATACTCCCCGAAACCATTCCGGTGTTCGAACATAGTCGTCCAATATATCAATCTCTATGTCTCGACCATTTCGAGACTCCTCGTCATATCCGTGATCACATCCGGGACTCCAAACTACCTTTGGTACATCAAAACACATAAACTCATAATATAACCATCATCGAACTTTAAGCGTGTGGACCCTATGGGTTCGAGAACTATGTAGACATGACCGAGAAACGTCTCCGGTCAATAACCAATAGCGGAACTTGGATGCTCATATTGGCTCCCACATATTCTACGAAGATCTTTATCGGTCAAACCGCATAACAACATACGATGTTCCCTTTGTCATCGGTATGTTACTTGCCCGAGATTAGATCATCGGTATCTCAATACCTAGTTCAATCTCGTTACCAGCAAGTCTCTTTACTCGTTCCGTAATACATGATCCCACAACTAACTCATTAGTTGCAATGCTTGCAAGGCTTATAGTGATGTGCATTACCGAGTGGGCCTAGAGATACCTCTCCGACAATCGGAGTGACAAATCCTAATCTCGAAATACGCCAACCCAACAAGTACCTTTGGAGACACCTGTAGAGCACCTTTATAATCACCCAGTTACGTTGTGACATTTGGTAGCACACAAAGTGTTCCTCCAGTAAACGGGAGTTGCATAATTTCATAGTCATAGGAACATGTATAAGTCATGAAGAAAGCAATAGCAACATACTAAACGATCAAGTGCTAAGCTAACTGAATGGGTCAAGTCAATCACATCATTCTGCTCATGATGTGATCCCATTTATCAAATGAAAACTCATGTCTATGGTTAGGAAACATAACCATCTTTGATCAATAAGCTAGTCAAGCAGAGGCATACTAGTGACACTATGTTTGTCTATGTATTCACACATGTATCATGTTTCCGGTTAATACAATTCTAGCATGAATAATAAACATTTATCATGAAAAACGGAAATAAATAATAACTTTATTATTGCCTCTAGGGCATATTTCCTTCAGTCTCACACTTGCACTAGAGTCAATAATCTAGAGCACATCGCCATGTGATTTAACATCAATAGTTCACATCACCATGTGAATCACCCATAGTTCACATCGTCATGTGATCAACACTGAAAGGGTTTACTAGATTCAATAATCTAGTTCACATCGCTATGTGATTAACACCCAAAGAGTACTAAGGTATGATCATGTTTTTCTTGTGAGAGAAGTTTAGTCAACGGGTCTGCCATATTCAGATCCGTATGTATTTTGCAAATTTCTATGTCTACAATGCTCTGCACGGAGCTACTTTAGCTAATTGCTCCCACTTTCAATATTGTCGGGGGGAATGACACCTATGGGATCACAAGAATCCCTACTACGGTTGCGGGGCGCGGGGTCGTGAGAAGAGCGGATCAAACAGATAGCACACGGTTTGTTTATCCAGGTTCGGGCCGCGGGGATGCGTAAAACCCTATTCCTGCTTTGGTGGATTGTATGTCTGTGTTCTTGATCTAGCTATGGGGCGTGAGGAGCTCCAAAAAGCCGAATCCTCCTTGTGGTCGCCTCGGGCCTCCTTTTATAGGAAAGGGGTTGCCACAGTGGCACACAGGAGGTGGAAAAGGGTACAGTGATGTGAGGTTATCCCTCGCAGTACATGACAAGGCGCATTTAATGCGTCTAGCCCAGGTGTCCTTGCTTTATCGGGGATGGGGGAGAGCCATGTCTCGTCCGTCGCCGCTCCCTCTCGTGTCAACACGCGCCCTGGCCAGCGGCGCCCGCGGTGCCATGTAGGCAGGCAGGCAGCTGAGGTGGCACAGTGGTAGGTCTCCACGAAGATCTCCATGCCGCCACGTAGGTGCCTGCCCAGCTGGTTGGGTCGGCAGCTGCATGCGAACGGCAGTGGAGGTTTGACTGGCATGGGCCTGATGGTGGCCCTACGGGTGTTCTTGGCAAGGGCCTTGCCGGGGCCCCGGAAAGGGTCTTGCCGTGGCGCCTGCTGTCATCCCCGGCAAGGCTCTTGCCGGGGGCCTTGTGGTCCTCCTTGACTGGAATCCTGCCAAGGATCATCATCTTCTAAAGGGTGTATCTGATCTTGAATGTCTTCACAAAGATCTGCAAGCCACCACGGGGATGTCTCCCGAATCCTTTCCCCATGGGGGCAGTGGACTCAAGGGTGACTCACTCCGTAGGTGTGGGGCGAGCTGCCACGGCAAGGGTCTTGCCGGGTTTGCTAAACCGCCTCTCGGCAAGGATCTTGCCGGGGGGATCCGTTTCATCCCCTTTGCTCTTTGTGGTCTTGGTCTTGGCGTCGTTCTGCTTCTCCTGGGCTTCGGCTTACCTTGCCTCACCTCCCTTGCCTTGCTCAGTGTGGTGGTGCCCGTGGCTCAGACTGCCCGTGCACAGTTATAGGGGTACAAAAAACGTACCCCTCTTTTTGTACATCGACAAGAGCCCCCGGGCCTGGGCCACACATAAGCGCAATCGCATCGTTGGGCTAGGCCCAAAAACGGTGCGCGGGCAGGCGGGGTGGTTTTTACCGCGGTAAGTCTCTTCGCGCGCTGCGCTTCCCATGCTTCCCGCGTGTGGCGCGGCGTGGGGAGGCATGTGTGACGTGGGCGGCATGCGTGGGGCTGAGCTCTGCATGCATGCGTCACGTCGTAGTAAAGGGGGCGGTTCGCTCCTTCCCCATAAACGGAGGGAGGCGTGGAGGCGCGACCCATTTACTGAACGGGGCCAAGGCATGGTCTTCAAGGCGTCCACTCCCCACGATCACGGGGTGGGGAGAGGTCGCCTCACCCGTCGCCTCGGTCCTGCACGCCTGCCACGTGGCTCTCATGCGCTTGGGGTGGTGAACGGTGGAGGCGGGAAACCGGGCCGCCGCGGGCTAGGGCGGCGGGTCGGTCCCAGTTCCCTGCGCCTTTCGCGTCTTGATTGGCTGAGTAGGGCGGCCGAGCCCCCACCCCGTTCCTTTATAAAGAGCGGGAGGGGGGGATGGTGTCCCACATTCCTTCATCTCCTCCTTCCTTCAGCTTCTGCTCCCCCCTTCCATCCGTCATGGAGAGAGGGAATCCTGGTCTTTCAACGGTGGCGGCGACGGTCGCCGCTCGACAACGCGTCCCTCCTTCTCCTGCACCCGCGGTGGCAGAGCCAGCCGCGAGGGGAAGGGGGAGGGGGCGAGGCCGTGGGCGAGGCCGAGGCGCTTGTGGAAGAGGAGGACAGGGCGGCGTGCCGGCCTTGCCTCCGCCAGCAGTTCCTCCCCCCGTGGAGGGCCACGTTGGGGATGACCCTTGCGAGTTCTTCGTCAGGCTACGCCGGCCGCCTCGCCGTCGCCTTCGTCTCCCGACTCCATTCGCGCGGGAGATGGAGCTGGATCCGCCGGAGTCGTTGTGGCTGCACATGAGGGGCTGCGTGATCAGTGGCACGCGGGCCCGCGTCGATTTCCCCGCCCCTCACGTGATGTATCTCCGTCGGGGATGGAAGACGTTTGCCCATATCCACCGCTTGACGGAGGGGCTCACTCTCCATTTAAGCTGATGGAGGGTGGCCATCTCTCCGTCAAGGTCTTCGGGTGCTTCGGGACCCGTGCAAGGTGCTGCGTGGAGAGCTCTTCTGATAGTGAAGACTCCTCCTCGGGCGGGAGTGACGAGGAGGACAGCGGCAGCGACGACGAGGGTAGTAGGCGGCAGGATGACGGGTCCGATTAGGTATCGGGTGCCGCTCCGTGCAGCACCGGAGACCCCATCATCCGCGTCGCCGGCTCCCTGAACTTCCCGGGGTCGTCTCCTTGGGTGGCTGGCGTTGGGAGGCTGCGGAAGAGGAAGAGGGCAGGCGGCAAGGCTGTCAAGTCGGAGTACGCGGGCACCGACGCCTTCGACGCGTGCTGACGTCCTGCCGCCTCATCTTCGAGCTCTGCTTCCGGCGCCGCCATCACCATCCAGCCTTCGGACGGCCACTGAGATGTTCTCTTGGTGTCTTCTGCCACCCCTAGCTCGCCTAGGCGCCCCTTTTGCCCTTTTCGCCTCCTTGACCTGCCTCCTGAGGAGAGGGACAAGAAAGGGATTACGGGCACCTTATCTCTTTTTAGTTTGTAAGCCTTCAGGTCTTAGCTGAATTTAAAATTTGCAATCCCATCATTCATGTTTTTCATTCCCTATGGACTGTACCTGAGTGGAATGTTTTTAATGAAAAAGGGATGCTTGTCGGGTCATTTGTTTGTGGGTAGAACCCACGACAAGGAGTAAATCCTTGATATCTTTAAGATAAACATTTCCTTGCCCAACAACAGGCCTTGCCGTCTCCCCACTTCGCTCGACCTTCCTCATGCCTTTGGCGGAGGTAGGGATGAGGCGGGTTCTGGCTCCTTGTTTCATCCTTTCGTTGCCACGACTACGACCAAACTTGGCCCCAAGGACGAGCCCTAGGGCTTAGATTTATGGGAGCACGGTAGCTTAGGGGAAAACGAGGTTTCACATACCTCAGTCCATAATGGAATGCATGATAAGGGATGAAGAACTTATCTGAAGATGCAGCCCCCGGCAACTCTGGTTCGCCGTGGGTGAATCTTTACTCTTGCAGCCCCCGACAATGCTGGCTTGCCGGGGGCTAGATGCTAGTCTGTTCATCTTCTTTTCCTCCCCAAGTGGTTCGGCACGGATATCCGTGTGTCATGTGAACCAAAGAAGACAAAATAAAGACAAAGAGACGCACACTCGACCTCTAAGCTAGGGGTTAGTCGCCGCTAAGCACTATCAACCCTAACCAAGGACGAGACTCGACCTAGCATGCATGCTATAACTTAGGGCGCCAGCGCTTCATTTATTTATGCTCAGGGTCTGCGCCTGGCTTTGTACAAAGGGTAACATGCATCATCGGCAATGCTTGTACAAAAGGTGGCTTGTCGGGGGCCCGGCAAGCCACGCCTCACAGGTAAAACTTGCGAAGATGCTCAATGTTCCAAGAGTTACTCACCGGAATGGCATCTTCGGTCTCCAGGCGGACTGAGCCGGGCCTGGTGACTCGTATTACCCGATAAGGTCCTTCCCACTTTGGCGTCAACTTGTTGGAATTCTTGGCCGATTGAACACGCCGAAGGACAAGGTCGCCTTCCTCAAGGCTTCGGGCATGAACCTTGCAGCTATGGTAGCGGCGCAAGGCTTGCTGGTAGCATGCTGCGTTCACAGCCGCCTGAAGACGATCTTCCTCAAGGAGCATTGCATCATCTTGCCGCAGTTGCTCTTGCTCAAGCTCATCATAAGCAAGCACTCGAGGTCACCCGTATATGAGTTCAGTGGGGAGAACTGCTTCTTCCCCGTATACCAGGGCAAAAGGTGTCTGGCCGGTGGCTCGATTTGGCGTCGTCCTAATCGACCAAAGAACCGTCGGCAACTCATCAATCCAGCGCCTTCCACTCTTGTGCAGCCTGTCAAAGGTCTTGGTTCTTAAGCCTCGCAGTACTTCAGTGTTTGCCCTCTCAGCTTGACCATTGCTTCGTGGGTGAGCAACGGAAGCGAAACAGACTTTGCTGCCGAGGTCATGGATATATTGCATGAAGGTGCGGCTTGTGAACTGTGTGCCGTTGTCGGTGATGACCCTGTTGGGTACACCAAAACGGCACACTAGTACCTTGAAGAACTTGATGGTTGACTGAGCTGTGACCTTCCTCACTGCCTCCACCTCCGGCCACTTTGTGAACTTGTCGATTGCAACGTACAAGTACTCAAAGCCCCCGATAGCGCGGGGGAAAGGGCCTAGTATGTCGAGCCCCTAGACCGAGAAGGGCTAGGAGAGAGGAATGGTTTGAAGGGCTTGAGCTGGCTGATGAAGCTTCTTTGAATGGAACTGACACGCTTCACACCTGGTGGCTAGTGTCGTCGCATCCTGGAGGGCGGTGGGCCAGAAGAAGCCTTGCCGAAATGCCTTGCCGGCAAGGGCCCTTGACCCGATGTGGGATCCACATATGCCTCCGTGTATCCCTGCCAACAGCTCCAGTCCTTCCTCCCGAGGGATACACTTCAATTTCACACCGTTCGGCCTCTTTCTGTATAGGACGTCATCAACGAACTGGTACATGGTAGAGCGACGGGCTACTTTTTCCGCTTCTTCCTGCTCTTCAGGAAGTTCCCCTGTTTGGAGGAATTGGACGGTATGTTGTGCCCACGCTGGAGCTTGAGGCTCGACGGCAAGGACTAAAGGCATTTCCTCCGCTATAGGAGCGGCTGTCTCGACAGCAAGAGCTTGATGCTCCGCCGGAGCTAGCCGTCCTGTGGTGGGCTCAGTGTCCCCGACAACATCCTTGCCGGCAGCTCCAGGGAGCTCGGCGGGAAAGTACTTATCGGGTCCTGATTTCCTCCTCTTGTTCTGCTCTGTTGATGGATCAACAGATGGCTGAGTTAGCTGGAGCACAAAGGTACCTGGTTCCACAGGTAGCTTGAGGCCAGCGCGTTTTGACAGGTAATCGGCGATATCGTTCTCCGCTCGGGGAACGTATTCAGCCTGTATACCGTCGAAACGCTCTTCCAGCTTTCTCACTTCATCGACGTAGGCCTTCATCAACGGGCTCTGGTAGTCCTTGTTGACTTGCTTGACGACGAGCTGCGAGTCACCCCTGACGATGAGCTTCTTGATTCCGAGGTCCGCCGCCATCCTAAGACCGGCAAGCAGCCCTTCGTACTCTGCCATATTGTTTGTTGACACCTCCCTGGGGAAGTGCATCTGGATCACGTACTTGAGGTGCTCTCCGGTGGGCGCGACAAGCAGTATGCCAGCCCCGGCGCCGTGTAAGGAGAAAGCTCCATCAAAGTACATGATCCAACTGCAACTTCCCTCCTTGCCGGGGAGAGCGGTCTCTTGGGCTTCTTCGTCAGGCGTTGCGGTCCATTCTGCAATGAACTCCGCCAGGACTCGGCTCTGAATCGTCGAAGTACTTTCAAACTTAAGGCCAAAGCTGGACAACTCCAGTGCCCATTCCACAATTCTTCCCATTGCATCTGGATTGTGCAATATCCGTTGCAGAGGGAGGCGAGTGACGACAGTGATCTCGTGTGCCTGGAAGTAGTGACGTAGCTTCCTCGAGGCCATAAGAAGGCTGAAGAGCAGTTTCTGCACGCCGGAGTACCTTGATCTAGCTCCCTGCAGGAGGGAACTAACAAAGTAGACCGGGTGCTGCATCATTTTCTTCTTCGGCGGCACTTCAACTGGCTGTGTCGTCTCTGCATTGGTGGTGTCGGGCTCTGTCGCTGCCATTACCTCGTCGTCAACCTCTCTCCGCGCCACTAGTGCGGCGCTGACCACCTGGTTCGTTCCCGCCAGGTATAGCAGCAACGGCTCCTATGGCCTAGGCGCAACTAGTATTGGCGCGGAGGAGAGGTACTTCTTCAAATCTTGCAATGCTGCTTCGGCTTCTGGCGTCCACTCCATTGGGCCCGCCTTTTTCAGGATCTTGAAAAAGGGAAGGGCGCGCTCGGTAGACTTGGAAATGAATCTGCCCATGGCGGTGACGCAACCAGCAAGCCGACGCACATCCTTGATTCGCTTGGGTGCTTCAATCTGCTCTATAGCTTTGATCTTGTTCGGATTGGCCTCTATCCCATGCTGTGACACAAAGAACCCGAGAAGCTTGCTGGACGGGACGCCAAATACACACTTCTCAGGGTTGAGCTTAAGATTGATCTTGCGCAGGTTTGCAAATGTTTCTTGCAAATCCGGTATGAGGGTTGCCCTGTCCTTGGTTTTGACCACTATGTCATCCATATAAGATTCCATATTTCTATGGAGCTGGGGTTCAAAACCAGTCTGGACCGCCCTTGCAAACGTCGAACCAGCACTCTTCAGCCTGAAAGGCATCCGCATGAAACAATACGTACCACATGGGGTGATGAATGCTGTTTTCTCTTCGTCTTCTCTTGTCATGAAGATCGGGTGGTAGCCGGAGTAGGCATCGAGGAATGACAACAGATCACACCCAGCTGTGGAGTCAACAATCTGGTCGATGCACGGAAATGGGAAGGGGTCCTTAGGACAAGCCTTATTGATATCTGTGTAATCAATACACAGCCTCCACTTCCCATTAGCCTTGCGTACTACGACCGGATTGGCCAACCACGTTGGATGGAGCACTCCTCTTACCAAACCCGCTGCTTCCAGTTTCCGGATCTCCTCTGTGATGAACTCTTGTCATTCCAAAGCTTGCTTTCTGACCTTCTACTTGACGGGCCGCGCATGAGGACAAACAGCAAGGTGGTGCTCAATCACCTCCCTGGGAACACCGGGGATGTCGGAAGCTTGCCATGCAAACACATCGACATTCGCCCGCAGGAAGGTGACGAGCGTGTCTTCCTATTTGTCGTCGAGGGTGGAGCTTATGGTGAAAGCCCCTCCCGTGCCGTCCTCATTGACAGAAACCGTCTTGGTTCCCGGCGGTATGGCCCTGGGCTTCTTGTTTCCACCAGTGGAGCTCTCTGGCACGTCCTCGACGGGAGCGCTACACTCCGAAGAGGTGCGCTTGCTGGAGGGGGTGTCCGAGGTCTCACCGGTCTTCTTCTTCTTCTTCTTCCCTCCCGGGGTCCCAGCGGCAGGAGCAAGTGCCCTAGTGGCAGCAGCTGCCGCAGCTACTTGCTGGTATAATTGGTCAGCGCAAATCAGTGCATCTTTCTTATCGGAGGGGATGGTGATGATCGTCACAGGTCCTGGCATCTTCAGGGTGTTGTAGGCGTAGTGTGATGCCACCATGAACTTGGCCAGCGCTGGGCGGCCAAGGATCCCGTTGTAAGGCAAGGGGATCTTGGCAACATCAAACACGATCCTCTCCGTCCTGTAGTTCAGATCGCTTCCAAAAGTCACGAGCAGCGTGACCTTTCCCTTAGGTTGGCTTCTTCCCGGGTTGACCCCCTGAAACATGCCCGTCTCTTCGAGGTCTCCATCAGGAATCTCCAGTTTCTCGATCACGGCAGGCGAGATCAAGTTCAGACCAGCCCCGCCATCGACTAGCATCTTTGTCACCTTGAGGTTGCTTTTTGTTGGTGAAACCAACAATGGCAAGCACCCGACCGCAGTAGTGCGATCAGGGTGATCCTCAGTGTCAAAAATGATAGGTGTGCTGGACCACTTCAGCGGCCTTTGGGCATCAAACGACGGCTCTGCCGCTGTAATCTCTCGCGCCCACTGTTTAAGCTGGCGGTGAGAAGTATGCAGCGAGGCGCCGCCGTCGATGCACACGGCCTCTATAGCTTTCTGAAACTCTTGGTCGCCGGATTCGTCGTCCTCTTCGTGATCATCGTCTTCTGGCTTTTTGTCACGGCCCCGGGCGGGCCTCTCCTATTGTTTATCCTTGCCGCGACGGGGAGATAAAAACTTTTGGATATATTGATTCGGATTGAATTGCAAATACATCAAGGATAGAATCAATTCAATTCTGAATTCACGCTTCTTGCTGGACCCCTCAGCACCGTCTTGGCCCTTCTCCTTGTCTCGCCTCTCATATTCATCCCTCTGCTTCTCAGCGAGGAGCTCAACCAGTCGACAGTCTTGGAGAGCATGGCCTTTGGTGCAATGGATCTTGCAGTATCGCTTGTTGGAGTTTCCTGGCTTCTCGGCAACCGCCAAGACCCGGCAGGCGACACATCCGGCAATTTCCTTGCCGGGGTCATCTGCCTTGGTTTTCTTGGTGGAGCCGGTGTCACCAGATCCCTCGACGGCAAGCACGGCTTTACCTTTGCGCTTCCTATTGTGGCGTCAGCCCTTCTTCGCCGGGGCGGCAGTATCTTCATCTAAGGAGTCGGTTTCCACGTCGGCGTCTTCGCCGGGGTACTTCCTTCCCTCTTCAGCCCGGGCACATCTGTCAGCAAGAACATAGAGTTCTGCTACATCTTTCACCTTGTTCATTGCTAGCTCTTCGCACATCTTGCGGTTACACACGTTCTGATGGAACGCACTGATGATGGCGGCAGGGTGAACATCAGGGATATTGTACTGTATCCGGCTGAACCTCTATATATACTTGCGGAGACTCTCGCCTCCCTTCTGGTGAATGACGTGCAGGTCGCTCGCTTGGCCATTGTCTTGGTGGCCTCCAGTAAAGGCGCCCACAAACTCATGGCACAAATCTGACTAGGAGGAAATAGAGTCTACCGGCAAGTGCATCAACCATGACATGGCGTTGGGTTTAAGAGCCAAAGGAAAG
The DNA here is from genome assembly GCF_002162155.2 of Triticum dicoccoides. Lineage (NCBI taxonomy): Eukaryota > Viridiplantae > Streptophyta > Magnoliopsida > Poales > Poaceae > Triticum > Triticum dicoccoides. Next base: position 460,097,734 of record NC_041382.1, on the reverse strand, counting down.
TAATTCGCAAGCACCTTATCGTCGCGGGCTCCGGCAGCTTGCATCGCAATGGTGTAGATGTTGAGGAACTCGGACGGGTGGGTCTTTCCGCTGTACTTTTCGCCCACGTCAGGTTTGAAGGTGTGGTGAGTGGGCCACTGGAACTGCCGCAGCTCACGGGTAAAAGCCGGACAGCCTACCTGGTAAGGTAGGCCTCCAGGGCTCTCCGGTGCCGGGTGGTTCACAGCAGGCCCTGCTCGCCTGTCTGACTGGTGGCGTGCTCCGCGCCAGCGCTCAATAGTGGTTCGAGCGTCTTCATGTTCTCATTCCCGAAGGACTTGGCGCTGGTTACAGTGGGTTCGCGTGTCGGACGATGCTATGGAGATTTCGTCGCCCGTAATGTCGCGACGGGCTGGCGTCCACGGTACCGGGTGAGGAGGAGGCGAGTGCACCGTGGTCGCGGTGCCGCCGGCTTTCCTGCCACTGGTGCGTGGGACTCCGTCGGAGCGTCGACCCTGGGGCTCCACTGGACTCGGTTCGTCTTTGTTGGCCACCGCAACCAGGCTTCGGATAGTGGCTCTCCATTCGTCGAGTTTCCCCATAGTGGGAGGAAAATCGAGGAGCAACTGCGCACGTGCCAGGGCTTCTGCTGGCGTTGGTGGCAGCGAAACCTGCACGGATCGTGATGCGCTTCGACTTCTGACCAAGTCAGAAGGAGCTCTATCACGACCCCGCGGTCGCATGTATCTTCACCAGCGCCTCGGCGAGCGGGCAGGTCTTCTACCTCCTGGGAGTGGCGCTCGGGGCTCTTCCCGCGGCGACGCCCGGGGTCTTCAGCATGATTACGCCATTCGTCGCGCGCCGCTTGAGAGGAGCGCGCCGTCGGCGCCGGCGTGGGAGTCTTGGAGGTCCTCGCATCGCCTTTGGGCGGGGTGGCAGCGATCTTGGAAGGCCCCGCACCACCCGCGGAGGGCCTGGCTCCGTCTTTGGATTTGGCGGCGTGCGGCCTGTTACCAGGCGCACGAACATCGCCGCCTCCCAAACTCCGGCTGCTGGGACGGTGTTGGTGTTCGCGAATGGCGCCCCGGGTCCTTTTTGCGACCGGTCCGCTGCTCGCCCGCGTCGGGACGGGATGTCCCGCTTCCGACGGGCCAACCGCTACCGTCGTCTTCTTCTTGGGCGCCATGACGATGAAGAAGCGTCGAACTAACTGCTAAAGCCGATTCTCACAACTGAGCCCCCCTACCTGGCGCGCCAAAGATGTCGGGGGGAACGACACCTATGGGATCACAAGAATCCCTACTACGGTTGCGGGGCGCGGGGTCGTGAGAAGAGCGGATCAAACAGATAGCACACGGTTCATTTATCCAGGTTCAGGCCGCGGGGATGCGTAAAACCCTATTCCTACTTTGGTGGATTGTATATCTGTGTTCTTGAGCTAGCTATGGGGCGTGAGGAGCTCCAAAAAGCCGAATCCTCCTCCTGGTCGCCTCGGGCCTCCTTTTATAGGAAAGGGGTTGCCACAGTGACACATAGGAGGTGGAAAAGGGTACAGTGATGTGAGGTTATCCCTCGCAGTACATGACAAGGCGCATTTAATGCGTCTTGCCCAGGTGTCCTTGCTTTATCGGGGACGAGGGAGAGCCATGTCTCGTCCGTCGCTGCTCCCTCTCGTGTCGACACGCGCCCTGGCCAGTGGCGCCCGTGATGCCATGTAGACGGGCAGGCAGCTGAGGTGGTGCAGTGGTGGGTCTCCACGAAGATCTGCATGCCGCCACGCAGGTGCCTGCCCAGCTGGTTGGGTCGGCAGCTGCATGCGAACGGTGGTGGAGGTTTGACTGGCGTGGGCCTGATGGTGGCCCTACGGGTGTTCTTGGCAAGGGCCTTGCCGTGGCGCCTGCTGTCATCCCCGGCAAGGCTCTTGCCGAGGGCCTTGTGGTCCTCCTTGGCTGGGATCCTGCCAAGGATCATCATCTTCTAAAGGGTGTATCTGATCTTGAATGTCTTCACAAAGATCTGCAAGCCACCACGGGGATGTCTCCTGAATCCTTGCCCCATGGGGGCAGTGGACTCAAGGGTGACTCACTCCGTAGGTGTGGGGCGAACTGCCACGGAAAGGGTCTTGTCGGGTTTGCTAAAACCGCCCCCCGGCAAGGATCTTGCCGGGGGGATCCGTTTCGTCCCCTTTGATCTTTGTGGTCTTGGTCTTGGCGTCGTTCTGCTTCTCCTGAGCTTCGGCCTTACCTTGGCTCACCTCCCTTGCCTTCCTCGGTGTGGTGGTGCCCGTGGCTCAGACTGCCCGTGCACAGTTATAGGGGTACAAAAAACGTACCCCTCTTTTTGTACACCGACAAATATGTATCCAGATTAATACTTAGAGTCATCTGGATCAGTGTCAAAACTTGCATCGACGTAACCCTTTACGACCCACCTTTTGTCACCTCCATTATCGAGAAACATATCCTTATTCCACTAAGGATAATTTTAACCGTTGTTCAGTGATCTACTCCTAGATCACTATTGTACTCCCTTGCCAAAATTAGTGTAGGGTATACAATAGATTTGGTACACAGCATGGCATACTTTATAGAACCTATGGCTGAGGCATAGGGAATGACTTTCATTCTCTTTCTATCTTCTGCCGTGGTCGGCCTTTGAGTCTTACTCAATTTCACACCTTGTAACACAGGCAAGAACTCTTTCTTTGACTGTTCCATTTTGAACTACTTCAAAATCTTGTCAAGGTATGTACTCATTGAAAAAACTTATCAAGTGTCTTGATCTATATCTATAGATTTTGATGCTCAATATGTAAGCAGCTTTACCGAGGTCTTTCTTTGAAAAACTCCTTTCAAACACTCCTTTATGCTTTGCAGAATAATTCTACATTATTTCCGATCAACAATATGTCATTCACATATACTTATCAGAAATGTTGTAATGCTCCCACTCACTTTTTTGTAAATACAGGTTTCACCGCAAGTCTGTATAAAACTATATGCTTTGATCAATTTATCAAAGCGTATATTCCAACTCCGAGATGCTTGCACCATTCCATAGATGGATCGCTGGAGCTTGCATATTTTGTTAGCACCTATAGGATTGACAAAACCTTCTTGTTGCATCATATACAACTCTTCTTTAATAAATCCATCAATGAATGCAATTTTGTTTATCCATTTGCCAAATTTCATAAAATGCGACAATTGCTAACATGATTCGGACAGACTTAAGCATAGATACGAGTGAGAAACTCTCATCATAGTCAACACCTTGAACTGGTCGAAAACCTTTTTGCGACAATTCGAGCTTTGTAGATAGTAACACTACTATCAACGCCCATCTTCCTCTTGAAGATCCATTTAATCTTAACGGCTCACCAATCATCGGGCAAGTCAATCAAAGTCCATACTTTGTTCTCATACATGGATCCCATCTCAGATTTCATGGCCTCAAGCCATTTTGCGGAATCTGGGCTCATCATCGCTTCCTCATAGTTTGTAGGTTTGTCATGGTCTAGTAACATGACCTCCAGAATAGGATTACCGTACAACTCTGGTGCAGATCTTACTCTGGTTGACCTATGAGGTTCAGTAGTAACTTGATCTGAAGTTTCATGATCATCATCATTAACTTCCTCACTAATTGGTGTAGGTGTCACAGGAACCGATTTCTGTGATGAACTACTTTCCAATAAGGGAGCAGGTACAGTTACCTCATCAAGTTCTACTTTCCTCCCACTCACTTCTTTCGAGAGAAACTCCTTCTCTAGAAAGGATCCATTCTTAGCAACAAATATATTGCCTTTGGATATGTGATTAGAAGGTGTACCCAATAGTCTCCTTTGGGTATCCTATGAAGACGCGTTTCTCCGATTTGGGTTCGAGCTTATCAGGTTGAAACTTTTTCACATAAGCATCGCAACTCCAAACTTTAAGGAATAATAGATTAGGTTTCTTGCCAAACCACAGTTCATACGGTGTCACCTCAACGGATTTATATGGTGCCCTATTTAACGTGAATGCATTCGGCTCTAATGCATAATCCCAAAACGATAGCGGTTAATCAGTAAGAGACATCATAGATCGCACCATATCTAATAAAGTGTGGTTATGACATTCGGACACACCATTACACTGTGGTGTTCCAGGTGGCGTGAGTAGTGAAACTATTTCACATTGTTTTAACTGAAGGCCAAACTCGTAACTCAAATATTTTACCTCTGCGATCATATTGTAGAAACTTTTATTTTCTTGTTACGATGATTCTCCACTTCACTCTGAAATTCTTTGAACTTTTCAAATGTTTCAGACTTATTTTTAATCAAGTAGATATACCCATATCTGCTCAAATCATCTGTGAAGGTCAGAAAATAACGATACTTGCCATCAGCCTCAACACTCGTCGGATCACATACATCAGTATGTATTATTTCCAATAAGTCAGTTGCTCCCTCCATTGTTCCGGAGAACGAAGTCTTAGTCATCTTGCCCATGAGGCATGGTTCGCAAGCATCAAATGATTCATAATCAAGTGATTTGAAAAGCCCATTAGCATGGAGTTTCTTCAAGCGCTTTACACCAATATGATCTAAACGGCAGTGCCACAAATAAGTTGCACTATCATTATTAACTTTGCATCTTTTGGCTTCAATATTATGAATATGTGTATCATTACGATCGAGATCCAACAAACTATTTTCGTTGGGTGTATGACCATCAAAGGTTTTATTCATGTAAATAGAACAACAATTATTCTCTAACTTAAATGAATAACCGTATTGCAATAAACATGATCAAATCATATTCATGCTCAACGCAAACACCAAATAACACTTATTTAGGTTCAACACTAATCCAGAAAGTATAGGGAGTGTGCGATGATGATCATATCAATCTTGGAACTACTTCCAACACACATCATCACTTCACCCTTAACTAGTTTCAGTTCATTTTGCAACTCCTATTTCAAGTTACTACTTTTAGCAACTGAACTAGTATCAAATACTGAGGGGTTGCTACAAACACTAGTAAAGTACACATCAATAACATGTATATCAAATATACCTTTGTTCACTTTGCCATCCTTCTTATCCGCCAAATACTTGGGGCAGTTATGCTTCCAGTGACTAGTCCCTTTGCAGTAGAAGCACTTAGTCTCAGGCTTAGGTCCAGACTTGGGTTTCTTTACTTGAGTAGCAACTTGCTTGCCGTTCTTCTGGAAGTTCCCTTTTCTTCCCTTTGTCCCTTTACTTGAAACTAGTGGTCTTGTTAACCATCAACACTTGATGCTCTTTCTTGATTTATACCTTCGTTGATTTCAGCATCGCGAAGAGCTCGGGAATTACTTTCGTCATCCCTTGCATATTATAGTTCATCACGAAGTTCTAGTAACTTGGTGATAGTGACTAGAGAATTCTATCAATTACTATCTTATCTGAAAGATTAACTCCCATTTGATTCAAGCAATTGTAGTACCCAGACAATCTGAGCATAAGCTCACTGGTTGAGCTATTCTCCTCCATCTTGTTGGCAAAGTACTGTCAGAGGTCTCATACCTCTCAACACGGGCATGAGAATGAAATACCAATTTCAACTCCTGGAAGATCTCATATGCTCCGTGGCGTTCAAAACATCTTTGAAGCCCCGATTCTAAGCCATAAAGCATGGTGCACCAAACTATCGAGTAGTCAAGCTTGCCAAACGTTCAAAACATCTGCATTTGCTCCTGCAATCGGTCTGTCACCTAGCGGTGCATCAAGGACATAATTCTTTTGTGCAATAATGAGGATAATCCTCAGATCACAGATCCAATCCGCATCATTGCCACTAACATTTTTCAACATAGTTTTTCTATAGGAACATATCAAAATAAATGGGGAGCAACATCGCGAGCTATTGATCTCCAACATAGATATGCTAATACTACCAGGACTAAGTTCATGATAAATTAAAGTTCAATTAATCATATTACTTCAGAACTCCCACTTAGATAGACATCCCTCTAATCATCTCAGTGATCACGTGATCCAAATCAACTAAACCATGTCTGATCATCACGTGAGATGGAGTAGTTTTCAATGGTGAACACCACTATGTTGATCATATCTATTATATGATTCACGCTCGACCTTTCGGTCTCAGTGTTCCGAGGCCATATCTGCATATGCTAGGCTCGTCAAGTTTAACCCGAGTATTCTGCGTGTGCAAAGCTGGCTTGCACCCGTTGTAGATGGACGTAGAGCTTATCACACCCGATCATCACATGGTGTCTCGGCACGACGAACTTTGGCAATGGTGCATACTCAGGGAGAACACTTTTATCTTGAAATTTAGTGAGAGATCATCTTATAATGCTACCGTTAATCAAAGCAAAATAAGATGCATAAAAGATAAACATCACATGCAATCAAAATATGTGACATGATATGGCCATCATCATCTTGTGCCTTTGATCTCCATCTCCAAAGCATCGTCATGATTTCCATCGTCACCGGCATGACACCATGATCTCCATCATCTTGATCTATATCAATGTGTTGTGACATGGTCATCTCGCCAACTATTGTTATCGCATAGCGATAAAGTAAAGCAATTATTTGGCTCTTGCATCTTATGCAATAAAGAGACAACCATAAGGCTGCTGCCAGTTGCCGATAACTTCAACAAAACATGATCATCTTATACAACAACTTATATATCATCACGTATTGACCATATCACATCACAACATGCCCTGCAAAAACAAGTTAGACGTCCTCTACTTTGTTATTGCAAGTTTTACATGGTTGCTACGGGCTGAGCAAGAACTGTTCTTACCTACGCATCAAAACCACAACGATAGTTCGTGAAGTTAGTGCTGTTTTAACCTTCTCAAGGACCGGGCGTAGCCACACTCGATTCAACTAAAGTTGGAGAAACTGACACCTATCAGCCACCTGTGTGCAAAGCATGTCGGTAGAACCAGTCTCGCATAAGAGTACGCGTAATGTCAGTCTGGGCCGCTTCATCCAACAATACCGCCGAACCAAAGTATGACCTGTTGGTAAGCAGTATGACTTGTATCGCCCACAACTCACTTGTGTTCTACTCGTGCATATAACATCTACGCATAAACCTGGCTCGGATGCCACTGTTGGGGAACATAGTAATTTCAAAATTTTCCTACGCACACATAGGATCATGGTGATGCATAGCAACGAGAGGGCAGGGTGTTGTCCACGTACCCTCGTAGACCAAAAGCGGAAGTGTTAGCACAACGCGGTTGATGCAGTCATACGTCTTCACGATCTGACCGATCAAGTACCAAACATACAGCACCTCCGAGTTCAACACACGTTCAACTCGATGACATCCCTCGAACTCCGATCCAGCCGAGCTTTGAGGGAGAGTTCCGTCAGCACGATGATGACCCACAAGTATAGGGGATCTATCGTAGTCCTTTCGATAAGTAAGAGTGTCGAACCCAACGAGGAGCAGAAGGAAATGATAAGCGGTTTCCAGCAAGGTATTCTCTACAAGTACTGAAATAAGTGGTAACATATAGTTTTGTTATAGGATAATTTGTAACGAGCAACAAGTAACAAACGTAAATAAGGTGCAGCAAGGTGGCCCAATCCTTTTTGTAGCAAAGGAAAAGCCTGGACAAACTCTTATATGATGTAAAGCGCTCCCGAGGACACATGGGAATATCATCAAGCTAGTTTTCATCACGTTCATATGATTCGCGTTCAGTACTTTGATAATTTGGTATGTGGGTGGACCGGTGCTTTGGTGCTGCCCTTACTTGGACAAGCATCCCACTTATGATTAACCTCTATTGCAAGCATCCGCAAATACAACAAAAGTATTAAGGTAAACCTAACCATAGCATGAAACATATGGATCCAAATCAGCCCCTTACGAAGCAATGCATAAACTAGGGTTTAAGCTTCTGGCACTCTAGCAACCCATCATCTACTTATTATTTCCCATTGCCTACCTCTAGGCCCAAACAATGGTGAAGTGTCATGTAGTCGACGTTCACATAACACCACTAGAGGAGAGACAACATACATCTCATCAAAATATCGAACGAATACCAAATTCACATGACTACTAATAACAAGACTTCTCCCATGTCCTTAGGAACAAAAGTAACTACTCACAAAGCATAAACATGTTCATAATCAGAGGGGTATTAATGTGCATATAGGATCTGAACATATGATCTTCCACCAATTAAACCAACTAGCATCAACTACAAGGAGCAATTAACACTACTAGCAACCTACTAGCACCAATCTCGGACTTGGAGACAAGAATTGGATACAAGAGATGAACTAGGGTTTTGAGATGAGATGGTGCTGATGAAGATGTTGATGGAGATTGCCCTCTCCCGATGAGAGGAGCGTTGGTGATGACGATGGTGATGATTTCCACCTCCGGGAGGGAAGTTTCCCCGGCAGAACAACCCTGCCAGAACCCTAGATTGGTTCCGCCGAGGTTCCGCCTCGTGGCGGCGGAGTTTCGTCCGAGAAGATGGCTTATGATTTTTTTCCTATCGAAAGAGTCCATATAGCAGAAGATGGTCACAGGAGGGCCACTAGGGGGGCCACGAGGTAGGGGGCGTGCCCAGGGGGGTAGGGCGCGCCCCCACCCTCATGGGCAGGGTGTGGCCCCCCTGGTGAAGTTCTTGCGCTCAATGTTTTTTATATATTTGGAAAACCTCATCCGTGAAGTTTCAGGACTTTTGGAGCTGTGCAGAATAGGTCTCTAATATTTGCTCCTTTTCCAGCCAGAATCCCAGTTGCCGGCATTCTCCCTCTTTATGTAAACCTTGTAAAATAAGAGAGAATAGGCATAAGTATTGTGACATAATGTGTAATAACATCCCATAATGCAATAAATATTGATATAAAAGCATGATGCAAAATGGACGTATCAACTCCCCCAAGCTTAAACCTTGCTTGTCCTCAAGCGAAAAGCCAAAATCGAAAAATATGTCCACATGTTTAGAGATGAAGGTGTCGATAAAAATAAAATACGGACATGAGGGCATCATGATCATTCTTATAACAGCAACTTATATAATTCTTGTCATATGATATCTTATGCCAGAGTAATAATTCAATCACAATATCAAGTATGACTTGTAAACTTCATTGAAACTGACAAACTATAATCTCAGTCATTGAAGCAATTGCAATTTATTATAACATAGGAAAGAGTCAATGTATAAGAGCTTTTCAGCAAGTCCACATACTCAACTATCATATAGTCTTTCACAATTGCTGACACTCACACAACACTTATGGGTATGGAGTTTTAATTTGACACTAAGAAAGATTGGGGCTTATAGTTTTGCCTCCCAACGTTTTACCTCAAGGGTAATGTCAACAGTAATAGTTCATGAAAACCTACATCCAATTAGCCATATATACCGGGATCTTTCCAACATATTGTGCTTGCCAAAGGATAAAATGTAAAAATGAAGGGTGAGGATCACCATGACTCTTATGTAATGTAGGAGATAAAAGTTAAAGATAGGCCCTTCGCAGAGGGAAGCAGAGGTTGTCATGCACTTTTATGGTTGGATGCACAAAATCCTAATGTGAAAGAACATCACTTTATATTGCCACTTGTGATATGGACCTTTATTATGCAGTTTGTCGCTTTTATTACTTCCATATCACACGATTGTATAAAGATTATTTCTACCACACCAATCAATCATACATATTTAGAGAGCAATTTTTATTGCTTGCACCGATGACAACTTACTTGATGGATCTTACTCAATCCATAGGTAGATATGGTGGACTCTCATGGCAAAACTGGTTTAAGGGTATTTGGAAGAACAAGTAGTATCTCTAATTGGTGAAATGAATTTGGCTAGCATGAGGGAGAAAGGCAAGCTCAACATGTTGGAGGATCCAAGACAATATAATTTATCTCAGACGTAAGAAAACATAACCCATTATGTTGTCTCCCTTGTCCAATGTCAACTCTTTAGCATGTCATATTTTAATGAGTGCTCACAATCATAAAATATGTCGAAGATAGTATATTATATGTGAAGACCTCTCTTTCTTTATTACTTCCTATTAATTGCAACGATGACCAAAACTATGTTTGTCAACCCTCAATAACTTTTATTCATCATACTCTTTCTATGTGAGCTCATTACTCTCCATAAGAGTCACATGATCTCTTTGTTTCTTTTTATTTATTTCTCTTTTCCTTTATTCACTTATGATCATGGCAAAATAATCAAGCCCTTGACTCAATACTAATCTTTATTATATAGCTCACGGACTCGATTACATAGAAGGATAATAAGGCAAAACTCACAACTAGATCATACTAAGAACTTTTATTCTACTAGATCAAAATATTACCAAAAGGATCGAACTAAGAAAAATGGTAAAGATAAAAGTGATGGTGATACGATACCGGGGCACTCCCACAAGCTTGGCGGTTGCCAAGTGGAGTGCCCATACCAGATACTCAATTCTTCTCTGTTGGTGGAGATGGTGGTGATTTTGTTGATGGCGTAGGCTTCTTCCTTAATTTGCGTTTGAGGACGAAATTTTGGTCCCTTAGGTCCTCGATCTCCTGTTCTAGGCTCAATATCTTTTTGCATAGTTCCTGCTTGTTCTGCTGCAAGAGGCGAAAAGGGATAAACTCGATCTTAGGTTTGTTTACTCTATCCGGGAGACTTGACTTTTTGAACTCCACATGCATGTCCCCAGGTTGAGGTAGTGGGACTTCATCTTCATCTGAGCTCGTCTCCTCCTTTCCCTTGGGTTCATAGTCCTCTTCTTCTTCCGTAGTCCAACCGCAATGATCCACATCCCCATAGATCTTAGGATCTGCAAGGTAATCAGCCACATAGCTTTCTCCTTCCGAATCCTGGGACGACATGTTGTGCTGTCTGCAAAAGGACAGCTCAAAACAAAGACAAGGGCTTTTTGCGTGATACGGGAGTCAAAACCCCCGGGAGGTTATATAATGAATTTTTACCGACCAAAATACGTGTCCTGTAAGAAAATGGAGTCTGGAGAGCACACGAAGTACCCACGAGGTAGGGGGGTAGGGCGCGCCCTCCACCCTCATGGGGCCCTCGTGTCCTTTCCGGACTGCTGCTTATTTTTCTATTTTTCTAAATATTCCAAAACGGAGAAATATTGCCTTAAAACTGTTTTGGAGTTGGTTTACTTACCATACCACATACCTATTCCTTTTTGGAGTCTGAAACATTCCGGAAAGTGTCCTTTATGTATTCCTCTGGGGTTATGGTTTCAATAACATTGGTTTCAACATTTATGGGATTACCTGAGATATAATGTTTGATTCTTTGACCATTTACCACCTTCGGATTTGTGCCTTCGAAGTTGTTGATTTTTATGGCACCGGAACGGTAGACCTCCTCAATAACGTAGGGACCTTCCCATTTAGAGAGAAGTTTTCCTGCAAAAAATCTTAAACGAGAGTTTTATAGCAATACATAATCACCTACATTAAACTCACACTTTTGTATTCTTTTATCATGCCACCTTTTAAGATTTTCTTTAAACAACTTGGCATTTTCGTAGGCTTGGGTTCTCCATTCATCAAGTGAGTTAATATCAAATAACCTCTTCTCACCTACAAGTTTACAATCATAATTTAGTTCTTTAATAGCCCAATAAGCCTTGTGTTCTAGTTCGAGAGGTAAGTGACATGCCTTTCCATAGACCATTTTATACGGAGACATACCCATAGGATTTCTATATGCAGTTCTATAGGCCCATAATGCATCATCAAGTTTCTTAGACCAATTCTTTCTGGACCTATTGACAGTCTTTTGCAAAATTAATTTGAGTTCTCTATTACTCAATTCTACTTGACCACTAGACTGAGGATGATAAGGAGATGCAATTCTATGATTAACATCATATTTAGCAAGCATTTTACGGAAAGCACCATGAATAAAATGTGAACCACCATCAGTCATTAAATATCTAGGGACTCCAAACCTTGGAAAGATAACTTCTTTAAGCATTTTAATAGAAGTGTTATGATCAACACTACTAGTTGGAATAGCTTCTACCCACTTAGTAACGTAATCAACAACAACTAAAATATGTGTATAACCATTAGAGGAAGGGGAAGGTCCCATATAGTCAAAGCCCCAAACATCAAATGGTTCAATAACAAGTGAATAATTCATAGGCATTTCCTGACGTCTACTAATATTACCAATTCTTTGACATTCATCACAAGATAAGACAAACTTACGGGCATCCTTGAAGAGAGTAGGCCAATAAAAACCAGATTGTAGTACCTTATGTGCAGTTCTATCTCCAGCATGGTGCCCTCCATAAGCTTCGGAGTGACACTTCCATAGGATCTGTTCCTGTTCATGCTCAGGTACACAACATCTAATAGCACCATCTACTCCTTCTTTATAAATATGTGGGTCATCCCAAAAGTTATGCCTCAAAACATAGAAGAACTTTTTCTTTTGCTGGTATGTGAAACTAGGTGGTATAAACTTAGCAACAATGTAATTAGCATAATTAGCATACCATGGAGCAGTATGAGAAGCATTTATGACATTTAATTGCTCATCAGGAAAGCTATCATCAATAGGTAGTGGGTCATCAAGCACATTTTCTAACCTAGACAAGTTGTCTGCAACGGGGTTCTCAGCTCCTTTTCTATCAACAATATGTAAATCAAATTCTTGAAGCAAGAGAACCCATCTAATAAGTCTAGGTTTAGCATCTTTCTTTTCCATAAGATATTTAATAGCAGCATGATCAGTGTGAATAGTTACTTTAGAATCTACAATATAATGTCTAAACTTATCACAAGCAAATACAACTGCTAAGAATTATTTTTCAGTACTAGCATAATTTGTTTGAGCATTGTCAAGGGTTTTATTAGTATATTGAATAACATTTTGTTTCTTATCAACTCTTTCTCCTAGAACAACACCTACAACATAATCACTAGCATCACACATAATTTCAAAGGGTAAATTCCAATTAGGTGGCTGAACAATAGGTGCAGAGATCAATGCTTTCTTAAGTATTTCAAATGCTTCTACACAATCATCATCAAAGACAAATGGTAGATCTTTTTGTAATAAATTAGTCAGGGGCCGAGAAATTTTTGAGGTCCTTAATGAACCTACTATAAAACCCGACATGACCAAGGAAACTTCTTATACCTTTGATCTCCTTGGGACATGGCATCTTTTCAATAGCATCAACCTTGGCTTTATCAACTTCAATACCTCTTTCAGAAACTTTATGCCCCAAGACAATACCTTCATTAACCATAAAGTGGCACTTTTCCCAATTCAGGACAAGATTAGTTTCTTCACATCTCTGTAAAACTCGATCAAGGTTGCTCAAGCAATCATCAAAAGAAGATCCATAGACGGAAAAGTCATCAATGAAAACCTCACAAATCTTTTCAGAAAAGTCAGAGAATATAGCCATCATGCATCTTTGAAAGGTAGCAGGTGCATTACATAAACCAAAAGGCATACGTCTATAAGCAAAAGTACCAAAAGGGCATGTAAAAGTAGTCTTTGATTGATCTTTGGCTGACACAGGTATTTGAGAGAAACCAGAATAACCATCTAGAAATCAAAAATGCATATGTTTGGATAATCTTTCTAGCATTTGATCGATAAAAGGTAAGGGGTAATGAGCTTTTTTAGTAGCCTTATTTAATTTGTAGAAATCAATTACCATCCTATAACCAGTAATAATTCTTTGAGGGGTCAATTCATCTTTATCATTAGGAACAACAGTAATACCTCCCTTCTTAGGGACACAATGGACAGGACTTACCCACTTACTATCAGCAACGGGATAAATTATACTTGCCTCAAGGAGCTTTAGTATCTCCTTTCCTACCACTTCTTTCATTTTAGGATTCAGACGGCGTTCATGATCACGAACTGGTTTAGCATCTTCTTCCAAATTAATTTTATGTTGACATAGAGTGGTACTAATGCCCTTAAGATCATCAAGAGTATACCCAATAGCAGCACGGTGCTTCTTCAGAATTTTCAATAATTTCTCTTCTTCATGTTCTGAAAGGTTAGCACTAATAATAACAGGGTATATCTTTTTCTCATCAAGATAAGAATATTTAAGAGTATCCGGTAATGGTTTAAGCTCAAACACGGGATCACCCTTCGGTGGAGGAGGATCTCCTAGGATTTCAACAATTAAATTATGTTTCAGAATAGGTTCCTGTTTAAAGAATACTTCATCTAATTCCCTTCTTTCATTCGTAAACATATCATTTTCATGGTCTAGTAAATATTGTTCTAAAGGATCATTAGGAGGTACGGAAATAGAGGCAAGACCAATAATTTCATATTTACTAGGTAATTCTTCTTCACGATGTTGTCTACTAAATTTCAAAAAATTAAATTCATGAGTCATATCATCTAAACCGACAGTAACAACATCTCCTTTTCAATCTATGGTAGCATTAACAGTATTTAAGAAGGGTCTACCAAATATAATGGGACAGAAGCTATCTTGTGGGGAACCAAGAACAAGAAAATCAATAGGATATTTAGTTTTCCCACAGAAGACTTCAACATCTCTAACAATTCCCATTGGTGAAACAGTATCTCTATTAGCAAGTTTAATTGTGACATCAATATTTTCTAACTCAACAGGTGCAATGTCATGCATAATTTCTTTGTATAAGTCAATAGGTATTGCACTAGCACTAGCACCCATATCACATAAGCCATGATAACAATGATCTCCTATTTTAATAGAAATAACAGGCATGACTATGATAGGTCTAGGTTTATCTGTATCACGGGGTTTAGCAACTCTAGCAGTTTCATCACAGAAATAAATAACATGCCCATCTATATTATCAGACAAGAGATCTTTAAAAATAGCAATATTAGGTTCAACTTTAACTTGCTCAGGAGGTGTATATGTTTTAATATTGCTTTTGCGTTTAATTCTTTCCAATAAATCCCATTTTAATTCAATAGTCTTCATCATAAAAGAGCCAGCACAAGAAGTATCAAGCATGGTGCGATTGTTATTAGAAAGCCGAGCATAAAGATTTTTGAATAATCATTTCTCTTCAGAGCTCATGATTGGGGCATGAATATAACATTGATTTAAGCCTCCCCCAAGCTTGAGCGATGCTTTCTCCTTCGCGAGGCCAAAAATTATATATATAATTGCGATCACGATGAACAAGATGCATATGATAAAACTTTTGATGAAATTCCAATTTCAATCGTTTGTAGTTCCAAGACTCCATATCATCACATAGCCTATACCATGTCGATGCATCTCCCCTCAAAGATAAAGGGAAGACCTTCTTCTTACCAACATCTCCGGGTACACCTACAAGCTTAAATAATCCACAAACTTCATCCACGTATATTAGATGTTCATCAGGATGTTTTGTTCCATCTCCTAAAAAAGGATTAGTTAGCAATTTTTCTACCATACCCAAAGGAATTTCAAAGCAAGAATTTTCATTTTCAGTAGGTTCAGTAGGTTGAGGAGCAACTCTTTGCTCTACTGGTCGGGGTGAAGATACCCCGAACAAGCCCCTCAGAGGATTACTTTCCTTACTAACAAGTGACAGTAAATTTCAGCACACTATATAAATTTTTCCTTACCAAATTCCACCTACCAAAGGCGCTTCACTCCCCGGCAACGGCGCCAGAAAAGAGTCTTGATGACCCACAATTATAGGGGATCTATCATATTCCTTTAGATAAGTAAGAGTGTCGAACCCAACGAGGAGCGGAAGGAAATGATAAGCGGTTTCCAGCAAGGTATTCTCTGCAAGTACTGAAATAAGTGGTAACAGATAGTTTTGTGATAGGATAATTTGTAACGAGCAACAAGTAACAAAATTAAATAAGGTGCAGCAAGGTGGCCTCATCCTTTTTGTAGAAAAGCACAAGCCTGGACAAACTCTTATATGATGTAAAGCGCTCCTGAGGACACATGGGAATATCGTCAAGCTAGTTTTCATCACGTTCATATGATTCGCGTTCGGTAGTTTGATAATTTGGTATGTGGGTGGACCGGGGCTTTGGTGCTGCCCTTACTTGGACAAGCATCCCACTTATGATTAACCTCTATTGCAAGTATCCGCAAATACAACAAAAGTATTAAGGTAAACCTAACCATAGCATGAAACATATGGATCCAAATCAGCCCCTTACGAAGCAACGCATAAACTAGGGTTTAAGCTTCTGTCACTCTAGAAACCCATCATCTACTTATTATTTCCCAATGCCTTCCTCTAGGCCCAAACAATGGTGAAGTGTCATGTACTCGACGTTAACATAACACCACTAGAGGAGAGACAACATACATCTCATCAAAATATCGAACGAATACCAAATTCACATGACTACTAATAGCAAGACTTCTCCCATGTCCTCAGGAACAAAAGTAACTAATCACAAAGCATAAACATGTTCATAATCAGAGGGGTATTAATGTGCATATAGGATCTGAACATATGATCTTCCACCAATTAAACCAACTAGCATCAACTACAAGGAGCAATTAACACTACTAGCAACCTACTAGCACCAATACCGGACTTGGAGACAAGAATTGGATAGAAGAGATGAACTAGGTTTTTGAGATGAGATAGTGCCAATGAATATGTTGATGGAGATTGCCCTCTCCCAATGAGAGGAGCGTTGGTGATGACGATGGCGATGATTTCCCCCTCCGGGAGGGAAGTTTCCCCGGCAGAACAGCCCCGCCAGAACCCTAGATTGGTTCCGCCAAGGTTCCGCCTCGTGGCGGCGGAGTTTCCTCCAAGAAGATGGCTTATGTTTTTTCCCATCGAAACAGTCCATATAGCAGAAGATGGTCACAGGAGGGCCACCAGGGGGCCCACGAGGTAGGGGGGCGCGCCCAGGGGGGTATGGCGCGCCCCCACCCTCGTGGGCAGGGTGTGCCCCCCTGGTGAAGTTCTTGCACTCAATGTTTTTTTATATATTTGGAAAACCTCATCCGTGAAGTTTCAGGACTTTTGGAGCTGTGAAGAATAGGTCTCTAATATTTGCTCCTTTTCCAGCCAGAATCCCAGCTGCCGACATTCTCCCTCTTTATGTAAACCTTGTAAAATAAGAGAGAATAAGCATAAGTATTGTGACATAATGTGTAATAACAGCCCATAATGCAATATATATTGATATTAAAGCATGATGCAAAATGGACGTATCACACGACGGCGTGGTGACGATGATGATGTTCTACCAACGCAGGGCTTCGCCTAAGCACCGCTACGATATTATCGAGGTGGATTATGGTGGAGGGGGGGTACCGCACACGGCTAAGAGATCCAATGGATCAATTGTTGTGTCTCCAAGGGGTGCCTCCCTCCCCATATATACAGGAGTGGAGGAGGGGGAGCGGGCCGGCCACCCTAGGCGCGCCCCATGAGGAGTCCTACTCCCATCGGGAGTAGGACTCCCCCCTTCCATGTGGGAGTAGGAGAGGAGAGGGAAGGAGAGAGGGGGGAAAGGAAAGGGGGGGCACCGCCCCCCTCCTTGTCCAATTTGGACTGGGGGGGAGGGGCGCGTGGTTGCCCCTTGGCCGCCCCTCCTCTTCTCCACTAGGGCCCAATAGGCCCATTAGTCTCCCCGGGGGGTTCCGGTAACCCCCGAGTACTCCGGTATATGCCTGATACTCCCCGAAACCATTCCGGTGTTCGAACATAGTCGTCCAATATATCAATCTTTATGTCTCGACCATTTCAAGACTCCTCGTCATATCCGTGATCACATCCGGGACTCCGAACAACCTTCGGTACATCAAAACACATAAACTCATAATATAACCATCATCGAACTTTAAGCATGTGGACCCTACGGGTTCGAGAACTATGTAGACATGACCGAGACACGTCTCCGGTCAATAACCAATAGTGGAACTTGGATGCTCAAATTTGCTCCCACATATTCTACAAAGATCTTTATCGGTCAAACCGCATAACAACATACGCTGTTCCCTTTGTCATCGGTATGTTACTTGCCCGAGATTCGATCGTCGGTATCTCAATACCTAGTTCAATCTCATTACCGGCAAGTCTCTTTACTCGTTCCGTAATACATCATCCTGCAACTAACTCATTAGTTTCAATGCTTGCAAGGCTTATAGTGATGTGCATTACCGAGTGGGCCCAGAGATACCTCTCCGACAATCAAAGTGACAAATCCTAATCACGAAATACGCCAACCCAACAAGTACCTTCGGAGACACCTGTAGAGCACCTTTATAATGACCCAGTTACATTGTGATGTTTGGTAGCACACAAAGTGTTCCTCCGATAAACGGGAGTTGCATAATCTCATAGTCATAGGAACATGTATAAGTCATGAAGAAAGCAATAGCAACATACTAACCGATCAAGTCCTAAGCTAACGGAATGGGTCAAGTCAATCACATCATTCTCCTAATGATGTGATCCCGTTTATCAAATGACAACTCATGTCTATGGTTAGGAAACATAACCATCTTTGATCAACAAGCTAGTCAAGTAGAGGCATACTAGTGACACTCTGTTTGTCTATGTATTCACACATGTATCATGTTTCTGGTTAATAAAATTCTAGCATGAATAATAAACATTTATCATGAAATATGGAAATAAATAATAATTTTATTATTGCCTCTAGGGCATATTTTCAGGGCAAAGTTGCTACCTTGCTTCTCTTAGCTATGATGTGTGTGCGTGGGATGAGGGTTGAACCCTTTGCATGGGTGAGCCCTAGGGTGTTTTATAGGTAAACCCCCCAGGGGTACAATGGTAATACGGCTGGGTGTGGGACCCAGACATCAGAGTCTAGGGTCGCTGGGTTCTTTGCCGGCTCCTGGGACCCGCTTTTGGAGGGCCCCACCAGCTGCCGAGAATCTGACCGACAGGTAGGGCCCGTCGCCTGCGGGCCATGCTAATTGACTTTTGCTGTAGCTTTGTACTTGATGATGGAGGCCACGTCAGGAGTCGTATGGCGACAGTCCCGTTGTCAGGTGGGTTGGTGGCTGCTTGGTCAGGCACACTGTAGCCACACTCCGTCTCGTCGAAGTAGGTGAGTGCGAACTTCGAGGGGAGGGGAGGGCCGCCTACTGGAGGCCGGCCCGCCCTTGAAGCCGCCTTCCAGGAATGCACCATTGATAACCCACAAGTATAGGGGATCGCAACAGTTTTCGAGGGTAGAGTATTCAACCCAAATTTATTGATTCGACACAAGGGGAGCCAAAGAATATTCTCAAGTATTAGCAGCTGAGTTGTCAATTCAACCACACCTGGAAACTTAATATCTGCAACAAAGTATTTTGTAGCAAAGTAATATGATAGTAGTGGTAACGGTAGCAAAAGGTAATGATAGCAAGAGTAATTTTTTTGGTATTTTGTAGTGATGATAGCAATAGCAACGGAAAAGTAAATAAGCGAAGAACAATATATGGAAGGCCAGTAGTGCGCCATTAGTATGCCTAGAGGTGCGCCATTACTATCTGACTTAGTAATGGCGCACCACATAGAAGTGCGCCATTAGTAATAATTTTTTTTCAAATTTTTTTCAATTTTTTTTTAAAAAAATTCAATTTTTTTATTTTTGTCTTAATCTCGGGTCACTATGGCTTAATCTTGAGTCAATATGCTTAATCTTAGGTCAAATCGCCCTCTATGGTCAAACTTCCCGGAAGGTCACCCATCCTCACATTACTCCAACCCAAGCACGCTGAACTTCATAGTTCTATCCAACCCTAGCATCACCTCACTTCACATGCACTTGTTGATATATCTATCATATCAATCCTATTAAACCTTGCTGATGTCTAGGACTTTGTTCATGTTCATGAGTATGATGAAATTTTGAAAAAATATTTCAAACTTCCCGGTCATATTACGTATCATATTTTTAAAAATAATACAAATTTTTTTTTCGAAACCATTTTTTTTTCTGTTACTAGTGGCGCACCTAGCATACGGTGCGCCACTAGTAAGTTTGAAATTTTTTCCCTCCGGATCTTAAAAGCCCCATAACTTTTTTTCATAGGCACTTTTCGAGTAGATGATTTTTCATATAAAAAACTTTTTAATCCGAGTTCATATGCAAAAGTTATGCCCATTTTACAAATTTCAGAGAGATTTTGCAAATAAAGTCGAAATTCATATTTGGTAATTTTCCCAACAACTAGACCACATATCACATAGGAAACTTATTTTCTTTTATTTTTTGGACATTTCCATCATTTTC
>NC_041382.1:460073515-460077093 GCF_002162155.2 Triticum dicoccoides | reverse complement strand
CTAGTAATGGCGCACCACACCCACGGTGCACCATTACTAGTTTTGAAAAACAAATTCTGATTTTTTTTAAAAACTTAGTAATGGCGCACCAGTTGACAGTGCGCCATTACTAGTTTTAACTAGTAATGGCGCACTGTCCACTAGTGCGCCATTACTAGTTTTGAAAAAATAAATAAAAAAATTGGAAAAAAAATTGAAAATAATTTACTAATGGCGCACCGTGGATGTGGTGCGCCATTACTAGTTTAACTAGTAATGGCGTACCACTCCCACGGTGCGCCATTACTAGTTTTGAAAAAAAATGAAAAAAAATTGTTACTAATGGCGCACCGTGGATGTGGTGCGCCATTAGTATTTGGACACTAATGGCGCACCAACACATGGTGCGCCATTATTATATACTAATGGCGCACCACATGTCTGGTGCGCCATTAGTGTCATTTCCATCTATAGCCCTTTTCCTAGTAGTGTCACTTCGGGGTTAACGGATCATAACACATAATAGGTGACTATGCACTTGCAAGATAGGATCAAGAACTCTCATATATTGATGAAAACATAATAGGTTCAGATCTGAAATCATGGCACTCGGGCCCTAGTGACAAGCATTAAGCATAGCAAATTCATAGCAACATCAATCTCAGAACATAGTGGATACTAGGGATCAAACCGTAACAAAACTAACTCGATTACACGATAGATCCCATCCAACCCATCACCGTCCAGCAAGCCTACGATGGAATTACTCACGCACGGCGGTGAGCATCATGAAATTGGTGATGCAGGATGGTTGATGATGACGATGGCAACGGATTCCCCTCTCCGGGGCCCCGAACGGACTCCAAATCAGCCCTCCCGAGAGGTTTTAGGGCTTGGTGGCGGCTCCGTATTGTAAAATGCGATGAATCCTCCTCTCTGATTTTTTTCTCTTCGAAAGCAAATATATAGAGTTGGAGTTGAGGTCGGAGGAGCTCCAGGGGGCCCACGAGGTAGGGGGCACGCCCTAGTGGGGGGGGGGGCGTGCCCCCCACCCTCCTGAGAAGGGTGTGGGCCCCCTGGTCTTCATCTTTGGCAAGGATTTTTTTATTATTTATTGTAAGATATCCCGTGGAGTTTCAGGTCATTCCGAGAACTTTTGTTTTCTGCACATAAAACAACATCATGGCAATTCTGCTGAAAACAACGTCAGTCCGGGTTAGTTCCATTCAAATCATACAAGTTAGAGTCCAAAACAAGGGCAAAAGTGTTTGGAAAAGTAGATATGTTGGATACGTATCAACTCCCCCAAGCTTAAACCCTTGATTGTCCTCAAGCAATACAGTTGACAAGCTAAAAGAAATAAAGAAAAACTTTTACAAACTCTGTTTGCTCTTGTTGTTGTAAATATGTCAAGCTAGCATTCAAGTTTTCAGCAAAGATTATAACTAACCACATTTGCAATAGTTCTCAGGTCTCATGATTACTCATATCAATAACATAATCAACTAGCAAGCCATGATAATAAATCTCGGATGACAACACTTTCTCAAACAATCATAATATGATATAACAAGATGGTATCTCGCTAGCCATAAATGCAGAGAAACTTTAAAGATCAAGGACTGACTAGACATTGTAATTCATGGTAAAAGAGATCCAATCATAGTCACACCCAATATAAATTAATAGTAATGAATGCAGATGACAGTTGCGCTCTCCAGCTAGTGCTTTTTAATTAGAGGGTGATGACTCAACATAAAAGTAAATACATAGGCCCTTCGCAGAGGGAAGCAGGGATTTGTAGAGGTGCTAGAGCTCGGTTTTAAAATAGTGGTGAATAACATTTTGAACGGTATACTTTCATTGTCAACATAACAACTGAGAGGTGGCGATATCTTCCACGCTACACACATTATAGGCGGTTCCCAAACAGAATGGTAAAGATTATACTCCCCCTCCACCAACAAACATCAATCCATGGCTTGCTCGAAACAATGAGTGCCTCCAACATACATCAGGTCCCAGGGGGAGTTTTATTTGCAATTATTTTGATTTAGTTTGCATAAAGCATGGGACTGGGCATCCCGGTGACCAGCCCTTTATCTCGTGACTGAGGAGCGGAGTCCACTCCTCTTGAGAATAACCCGCCTAACATGGAAGATACAGACAGCCCTAGTTGATACATGAGCTATTCGAGCATACAAAACATGATGATTATTTGAAGGTTTAGAGTTTGGCACATACAAATTTACTTGGAACGGCAGGTAGATACCGCATATAGGAAGGTATAGTGGACTCATGTGGAATAACTTTGGGGTTTAAGGAGTTTGGATGCACAAGCAGTATTCCCACTTAGTACAGGTGAAGGCTAGCAAAAGACTGGGAAGCGACCAACTAGAGAGCAACAACGGCCATGTACATGCATTAAAATTAATAAACATTGGATGCAAGCATGAGTAGGATATAATCCACCATGAACATAAATATCATGAAGGCTATGTTGATTTGTTTCAACTACATGCGTGAACATGTGCCAAGTCAAGTCACTTAAATCATTCAGAGGAGGATACCACCCTATCATACCACATCATAACCATTTTAATAGCATGTTGGCACACAAGGTAAACCATTATAACTCATAGCTAATCAAGCATGGCATAGGCAACTATGATCTCTAATTGTCATTGCAAACATGTTTATTCATAACAAGCTGAATCAAGAACGATGAACTCATCATATTTACAAAAACAAAAGAGGTCGAGTTCATACCCGCTTTTCTCATCCCAGTCAGTCCATCATATATCATCATAATTGCCTTTCACTTGCACGACCGAACGATGTGAATAATAATAAGAGTTCACGTGCATTGGACTAAGCTGGAATCTGCGAGCATTCAATAAACAGGAGAAGACAAGGCAATATGGGCTCTTTTGTCTGAAAATAATAGTGCATATAAGAGCCATTTCAACAGTTTAATCAAGGCCTTCTCCTAATGACCCCCAAAGAAAATAAAAGAAATAAAACTATTTACACGAGAAAGCTCCCAACAAGCAAAAGAAGAACATGAAATATTTTTGGGTTTTCTTTTTAATTACTACTACAACATGGAAAGTAAATTGATTAAAAACTACAACTAATTTTTTTTGTTTTTTCTTAAGGTTTATCAAACACACAAGAAGAAAGCGTAAAAGAAAATAAACTAGCATCACTACTGGAATCAGCTACTTTGCCATCTGCCAGCTCTTTGCCGTCAGCTAGCGGACGGCAAAGAAGCTCTTTGCCATCAGCTACCTGAAAGCAGAGGGCAAAGAACAGGCTGATGGCAAAGAAAGCCTTTGCCATCAGCTTGTTCTTTCCTGTCTGCTAGCTGACGGCAAAGAATCTTTGCCGTCCGCTAGCGGACGGCAAAGAGGGAGGGGGGCCCCACTGAGGAGCTGGTTAAAAAAATACTTAACGGCCCCCCTCTTTGCCGTCCGCTAGCGGACGGCAAAGCGCACATTAGCGGACGGCAAAGGTGGCGGACGGCAAAGATTAAACGTATCTAACGGCCGGCGCGCCCCACCCCCCTCTCTCTCTGTTTCCCTCCCACACACGCGCGC
>NC_041382.1:460069761-460072316 GCF_002162155.2 Triticum dicoccoides | reverse complement strand
CCCAACACCACACCCCAACCCCGAAACAACACCCCGACACCGACACGGCACTACCCCGACATCGACACGACACCCCGACCCCCCGACCCCGAAACAGCACCCCGACCCCGACACGGCACCCCGACACCGACAGGACACCCCGACCACCGACACCTCCCGAAAAGGTGTTCTTTGGCCTTCCAGAGGCCGACGGGGTCATATATTTGTGAATTATTAGTTAGGTCATATATTTTTTGATTTTGTTATGAAAAACATCATATATAATTGTGTTGATCGTGTAGTTTTAAATGTGCAGTTGTTTCATCGCTGCGAGGTTTGGTGTTCGACGACCTCGCCGTGCGTTTGACGAGCTCTGCCCCTTCGTTCGTGGGTGAGCACAAATGACAAGTCCTCCTCCCCCATTAATTATTTGATCTATTTCGATGAAACTTGATAGCTAGCTATATATGTGTCTTGAATCATCAGTATGCGTAACCAATATGTGTCTCCCGTTCAAAAGCGTCATAGTTATAAATATGCACGCATTTGCATATTTATAACCTTGATTCTTTCGAATTGTCCAACGCTACCCATGGACAGCCCGAGTATGTGTAGATTGGGTTCGTTTTCCCATATGCTTTACTCCGGATCCGACGCATATATTTCGTCAGTGCCTCCCCTGTTGTTCTCCGGGTACACATCCTCTCTGTTTATTGCAGAGACGTGTATCAGGAGAACAGCGGGGAGCTGCTGCCGAAATTTTGCGTCGGATCCGGAGCATAGCATGGGAAAATGAACCCAATCTACACATACACGGGTGGGATTAGGACCTATCATTACCTATTAGAGTGTAGGTTGCATGGACGTAATAAAATTGACAAAGTAGATCAACTGATGAATATATACATGGTGAATTACATATATAATTGTTGTGTGCCCAGTAGCTCTGAAAGTCAAGATGAGTGACCGTGCGTGGATGTATACCGGTCACACTGGTCAGAACAAATGGAGCTCTTAATGGTTCACAAAAACTAAGGGGTTTGTGCAAGCCGCATTTGCAAATGGCCAAAAGAAAACCTGGTGCCCCTGTTTCCAGTGCGGCAATTGGGAAAAGAAGACAGAGGCTGAAATGGGCAAACACCTACAGAAGAGTGGTTTTACGCCCGATTATACGGTGTGGACATTTCATGGTGAGTCTGCCCAACGTGACCGAGCTGAGGTGGATCGTCGTCGCACCGACGAGCATGGTACCGGGATGGAAAACATGGTGCAAGGCTATGATGATGCTCGGGATTCGGACGAGGAGATGGAGGAATCTGCAAAGGCCTTCAATGAAATGTTGGAGTCTTAGAAATGTCCGCTCCACGAGCACACTGAGCTTTGTCAGTTGGATGCCATCTCACAAGTAATGGCTCTGAAGGCTCAGTTCAACTTGGGTAGAGAATGCTATGACGCAATTATGACAGTATTTGGACGCTTTCTACCCAAAGGCCATGTACTAGTATGACTCTGTTGTGAAAACCAAATGTGCAGTCTGTGTGCGAGAAGTCCGGTCAGACCGCTCCCCCGATGCCAGTGATTCCTCCTGGGAGCACGGTGAGTTTAATTTGAATGGACATTACTTGCTAGTCTTAACATTTGAGTGTCATAATGCTAACGAGACATTGGAAATGATTTTTGGTGCAGCTTAACTCCAGAAACACATCGCACGATCCTTCTCCAGCTACCGGTGAGAGCCAGCCCGCTCCTTCTCCAGCTACCGGCGCGAGCCGGCCCGGTCCTACACCTCCGTGATCACGGTAAGTTTCTCTAGTGTTTTGCTTAACAAATGCATAAAGACCTAGACTTAGCTTTATTTCCTCCAATATGCTTACCATAATGACCTAGAGTTAGCTTCTTTTCCTCCAAAATGACTTAATAAGCTTACTGACCTCATAAACCATCCATTCTACATAAGTTAGCTCTAAAACGATATGTACTTAGCTTACTTATGTCAAAAATTGCATAATTAACTTAGTTAGCTCATAAACGATCCATTTTACCTAGGTTAGCTCCAAAATGACCCATCTTACCTAGGTTAGCTTATAAATGATCCAGTTTATCCAAGTTAGCTCTAAAATGATCCAATTTACCTACAGTAGCTCCTAAACGATCCATTTCACCTAAGTTAGCTAAAAACGATCCATTTCACCTAAATTAGCTCTTAAATGATCCATTTCACCTAAGTTTGCTCAAAAAAGATCCATTTCACCTTAGTTAGCTCAAAAACACCTTAGTTAGCTCATAAATGATCCATTTCACCTAAGTTAGCTCATAAATGATCCATTTCACCTAAGTTAGCTAAAAAACGATCCATTTCACCTTAGTTAGCTCAAAAACGATCCATTTCACCTTAGTTAGCTCATAAATGATCCATTTCAACTAAGTTAGCTCATAAATGATCCATTTCACCTAAGTTAGCTCAAAAAACAATCCATTTCACCTTAGTTAGCTCAGAAAGATCCATTTTACCTTAGTTAGCTCATAAACGACCCATTTCAAGTAAGTTATCTCATAAATGATCCATTTCACCTAAG
>NC_041382.1:460062361-460068864 GCF_002162155.2 Triticum dicoccoides | reverse complement strand
AATGATCCATTTGACCTAAGTTAGCTCAAAAACAATCCATTTCACCTTAGTTAGCTCAAAAAGATCCATTTCACCTTAGTTAGCTCATAAACGACCCATTTCAAGTAAGTTAGCTCATAAATGATCCATTTCACCTAAGTTAGCTCATAAATGATCCATTTCACCTTAGTTAGCTCAAAAACTATTCATTGCACCTTACTTAGCTCAAAAACGATGCCCTTCACCTTAGTTAGCTCATAAATGACCCATTTCAACTAAGTTGGCTCATAAATGATCCATTTCAACTAAGTTAGCTCATAAACAACCCATTTCAACTTAGTTAGCTCATATATGATCCATTTCAACTAAGTTAGCTCATAAATGACATATACTTCTTGTTCTAGTTTTCTTCTTGTTCTAGTCACCTATTTCTAACTTTCTTATTTACCATTTTGCAGATTTCATTCACTTCATGGAACCTAGCTTGCTATGATGGAGTGCTTGCTTTTCCTTTCATGAAACTTTGCATTGTATCTAGCTTGCTATGATGGAACTTCCTATTGTAATATGTATATGGATGGAACTTGCTTAGGTATGAACAATGTGTATGGATGAAACTTATGTGATATGTGATATAAAACTTATGTGCTGGATATCTGATATGGAAATATATCAATATATGTCATATATATTTGCTCTAAAAATTGTTGGATTCAAAAAAACAGAAAAAAGAGCCAATATGCAGGCTCTTTGCCGTCTGCCACCGACGGCAAAGAGCTCTTTGCCATCAGCAGCGGACGGCAAAGAGGCCATGTGGCAGGCAGCTGTGCTTCCTGGGAGGCTGACCAATTTGGTCAGTTTGCCTACAGTGGCTGACGGCAAAGGCTTTGCCGTCCGCGGCGGACGACAAAGAGCAAAAACTTTGCCTACAGCGGCGGACGGCAAAGGCCTGCCGTGTAGTGACGTCGGCTGACATCACATGGCGGACGGCAAAGGAATGCCGTTAGCCACCTAACGGAGTAACAGCGCACTTATTGCCGTCTGCACTCTTTGCCGTCCGCTGCTGATGGCAAAGGCTCCTTTGCCATTAGCCGCCCGAAGCAGACGGCAAAGTACCTCTTTGCCGTCAGCCATCCATGCCTTTGCCGTCCGCCATGGCTGACGGCAAAGTAGTTGATTCCTGTAGTGCATGGATGATACAATGAAAAAGTATGAGCACCGACATCTGGCAATGAGTGTGTGTGAACATAAATGTAATGTCGGTGAGAAATACGTACTCCCCCAAGCTTAGGCTTTTGGCATAAGTTGGTCTATGGCCACGGCTGGCCTGGCTGATATCCATAATAATAGTTGTTGGGGTCGTACTGTGATGAGGAAGAAGAAGGCTCCGATTGCCACTGGTTGGCAATCATCTTCGGATCCCACTGATAGTTAGACTATCATGAAGGATCAAATTGTGGTTCCGGTTCTGGCTCCTCGGCTGGTGCAGGGTTCCGGTAGGCGTGGATAGCCGTCAACGAAACAAGGTACTTGCCTACAGTCAAATCAAACAAAGTAGGAGCAGACAAGGTAATAGTCTCATGATGATGTTTATTAAAGAACAATTGATATTTAAGCTCTCCTGCCCTATTCTTAACAATAACATCATGTGCCACCATACTTTTATAATCTAAATAAACACGAGGCAGCACTTTTTCCTCCTTCTCAGCATGCCTAATAGGTATGTTAAAATGTGCAGCTAGGCATGTGGCATAGACGCCTCCAAAGATGGGACCCTTAGTACGGTTCATACTTAACCGTCTAGCAATAATGCCGCCCATACTAAAAATGTTATCACTGTATAAACCTTGGAGAAAAATAATAATATCAGGGATACTAAGGTTTCCAGAGTTTCCGCGACCAATTAAGCAACGACTAGCAAATAATGCAAAGTAACGTAAGACAGGAAAATGTATGCTAGTGATTCGTGCATCGGAAACCTTCCTAGTTTCCCCTACAGTGATAGTATTAATAAATCCCTCCACACCATCATGATGTGGTTCTTCTGTCTTGCCCCCAAAAGGGACTAAACAAATCCAACAAAAATCATAAAGTGACATCTCCTTATGCTCATCATATAAATGAAACTCCACCGTAGGTGGCGAGTTCCTAGAATGGAAATGAAAGTTTTGCACAAAGGTATTTGTGAGTAAGAGATACTGATCGCATTGGTCGTTGAGGAAAGCGGTGAGGCCTGCATTATGAGCCAACTCATGAAAATCTTCATAAATCCCGGTTGCTCTCAAGAAATCCTCAGAAGGCCATTCACACGCCCGAACCTCCGCGGTGCGCGGCAAATTATACTTAGGCTTCGGTGCCTTTTCCTTCGAGCTTTGGCTCGATGAGCCCCTCAATAATCTCCTCATCATTTTCTGAAAAATTCTGAAATTTTTAGTAACTTCAAAATAAAAGTAAACGAAACTCAATAATATTGATAGCAACTAATCCTACAAGTTCGTAGGGCCTATATCATGCATCAAAACTACTTTTGACCATATAAATTTGACATGCAAGCTCAAGAATAGGGTTACCTAAGCAACACGAATTTGCAATGAATAAAGCACTAGAACAAAAACTAATTCGACCAATGGAGGAGTCACATACCAAGGAACAATCTCCCCAAGCAGTTTTGTGAGAGGTGCTTTGAGCAAGGA
The DNA here is from genome assembly GCF_002162155.2 of Triticum dicoccoides. Lineage (NCBI taxonomy): Eukaryota > Viridiplantae > Streptophyta > Magnoliopsida > Poales > Poaceae > Triticum > Triticum dicoccoides. The sequence goes on along the minus strand of NC_041382.1, from coordinate 460,066,192 downwards.
GATCGAAAATGGCAGCAAAACGAGCTTGGGCTCGGGTTTGACCTGGTTTTTTGTGTTTGGGGGAGGAAGATGAAGTGTATGGCTGGAAGAATAAGTGGAGGAGGGCCACCGTGGGCCCATGAGGCAGGGGGCGCGCCCTCTACCCTCGTGGCAAGGTGGTTGGCCCCCCTGCTATGTTCTTTCTTCCATAAATCCTCAAATATTCTATAAAAAATCATATTTAATTTTCAGGGCATTTGGAGAACTTTTATTTTCGAGGTATTTTTATATTGCACGGATATTCAGATAACAGACAGAAAATTATTTATTTTCACTTTATTTCAACTAAATAACAGAAAGTATAGAGAGGGTACAGAGGGTTGTGCTTATAGTTTCATCCATCTCATGCTCGTCAAAAGGAATCCACTAACAAGGTTGATCAAGTCTTGTTAACAAACCCATTCCGATTAACATGAAACCAGGGAAATTTTGAAAAACACTAGGTTACCTCAACAGGGATATGCACATCCCCAATAATAAGTATACCATATTTCTTCTTGACAGTAGGAAGAGGAAATTCAAAACCTCCAAATATAATCGATGGAATTTTTCTGATAGAATTGATACTATGAACTTGAGGTTGTTTCCTCGGAAAGTGTACCGTATGCTCATTACCATTAACATGAAAAGTGACATTGCCTTTGTTGCAATCAATAACAGCCCCTGTAGTATTAAGAAAAGGTCTTCCAGGAATAATAGACATACTATCGTCCTCGGGAATATCAAGAATAACAAAGTCCGTTAAAATAGTAACATTTGCAACTACAACAGGCACATCCTCACAAATACCGACAGGTATAGCAGTTGATTTATCAGCCATTTGCAAAGATATTTCAGTAGGTGTCAACTTATTCAAATCAAGTCTACGATATAAAGAGAGAGGCATAACACTAACACCGGCTCCAAGATCACATAAAGCAGTTTTAACATAGTTTCTTTTAATGGAGCATGGTATAGTAGGTACTCCTGGATCCCCAAGTTTCTTTGGTATTCCTCCCTTAAAAGTATAATTAGCAAGCATGGTTGAAATTTCAGCTTTAGGTATCTTTCTTTTATTTGTAATAATATCTTTCATGAACTTAGCATAAGGATTTGTTTTGAGTATATCAGTCAATCTCATACGCAAATATATAGGTCTAATCATTTCAGCAAAGCGCTCAAAATCCTCAACATCCTTTTTCTTGGATGGTTTGGGAGGAAAAGGCATGGGTTTCTGAACCCAAGGTTCTCTTTCTTTACCATGTTTCCTAGCAACAAAGTCTTTCTTATCATAATGTTGATTCTTTGATTGTGGGTTATCAAGATCAACAGTAGGCTCAATTTCTATATCATTATCATTACTAGGTTGAGCATTATTATGAACATCATCATTAACATTTTCATTAGGTTCATGTTCATTACCGGATTGTGTTTCAGCATCAGACATAGATATATCATTTGGATTATCAGGTGGTTCAGGAATAGGTTTGCTAGAAGTTTGCATAGTTCTATCATTTTTCTTTTTCTTCTTTTTAGAAGAACTAGGTGCACCAATTTTATTTCTCTGAGAATCTTGCTCAATTCTCTTAGGGTGGCCTTCAGGATACAAAGGTTCATGAGTCATTCTACCAGTTCTAGTAGCCACTTTAACAGCATAATCATTTTTCTTACTATTCATCTCATTGAGCAATTCTTTTTGAGCTTTAAGTACTTGTTCTACTTGAGTGGTAACCATAGAAGCATGTTTGCTAACAAGTTTAAGTTCACCTCTAATATCAGCCATATAATCACCCATGTATTTAATCATATCAGCATCTTGTTTTAATTGTCTATCAAAAATAAGCATTGAAGTCTTCTTGCTTAAACATAAAATTATCAAACTCATCCAAGCATTGACTAGCAATTTTAGCAGGAGGGATTTCAGCTTTATCATATCTATAGAGAGAATTTACCTTTACTACATGTGTCGGGTTATCTGGAGGTTCTTCAATAAATAAAGGATTAAGATCATATATTTCTTCATCGGGCGGTAAATTGAGACCATGTATTTCTTCAATAGGAGGTAAATTCTTAACATCTTCAGCTATAATACCTTTTTCTTTCATAGATTTCTTTGCCTCTTGCATATCTTCAGGACTGAGAAATAGAACACCTCTCTTCTTCGGAGTTGGTTTAGGAATAGGATCATTAATTGGAGCAGGAGCTGGCTGAGGAGCTGGCTCAAGAGGTGCCCAATTATTTTCATTTGTCAACATATTATTCAATAAGATTTCAGCTTCATCCGATGTTCTTTCCCTGAAAAGAGAACCAGCACAACTATCTAGGTAATCTCTGGAAGCATCGGTTAGTCCATTATAAAAGATATCAAGTATTTCATTTTTCTTAAGAGGATGATCACTCAAAGCATTAAGTAACTTGAGAAGCCTCCCCCAAGCTTGTGGGAGACTCTCTTCTTTAATTTGCACAAAGTTGTATATTTCCTTTGAAGCAGCTTATTTCTTATGAGCAGGGAAATATTTAGCAGAGAAGTAGTAAATCATATCCTAGGGACTACGCACACAACCAGGATCAAGAGAATTAAAGCATATCTTAGCATCACCCTTTAATGAGAACGAAAATATTTTATGGATATAAAAGTAGCGAGATCTCTCATCATTAGTGAACAGGGTGGCTATATCATTTAATTTAGTAAGATGTGCTACAACAGTTTCAGATTCATAACCATGAAAAGGATCAGATTCAACCAAAGTAATTATATCAGGATCAACAGAGAATTCATAATCCTTATCAGCAACACATATAGGTGAAGTAGCAAAAGTAGGGTCAGGTCTCATCCTAGCATTTGGAGATTGCTTATTCCATTTAGCTAATAACCTTTTGAGTTCATATCTATCTTTGTAGGCTAAAATAGCTAAAGAAGCATCTTGATCAAATAAATAACCCTCAGGAATAACAAGTGATTCTTCATCATCACTTTCATCATCATAATCAGATTCAATATTTTCAATCTCTCTAGCCCTAGCAAGTCGTTCCTCTAGAAAATCACTAAGTGGCATAGTAATATCAGGCATAGGGTAGTTTCATCATAAGTATCCTGCATAGCAGAAGTAGCATCATCAATAACATGTGACATATCAGAACGAATAGCAGAAGCAAGAGTAGGTGTCGCAAGTTTACTCATAACAGAAGGTGAATCAAGTGCAGAGCTAGGTGGCAGTTCCTTACCTCCCCTCATAGTTGAGGGATAGATCTTAGTTTTTGGATCTCTCAAGTTCTTCATAGTGTCCAGCAGATATAAATCCCAAATGACTCAAAGAATAGAGCTATGCTCCCCGGCAACGGCGCCAGAAAATAGTCTTGATAACCCACAAGTATATGGGATCACAACAGTTTTCGAGGGTAGAGTATTCAACCCAAATTTATTGATTCGACACAAGGGGAGCCAAAGAATATTCTCAAGTATTAGCAGCTGAGTTATCAATTCAACCACACCTGGAAACTTAATATCTGGAGCAAAGTATTTTGTAGCAAAGTAATATGATAGTAGTGGTAACAGTAGCAAAAGGTAATGATAGCAAGAGTAATGTTTTTGGTATTTTGTAGTGATAATAGCAATAGCAATGGTAAAGTAAATAAGCGAAGAACAATATATGGAAAGCTCGTAGGCAATGGATCAGTGATGGAGAATTATGCCGGATGTGGTTCATCATGTAACAGTCATAACTTAGGGTTACACAGAACTAGCTCTAGTTCATTGATGTAATGTAGGCATGTATTTCGAATATAGTCATACGTGCTTATGGAAAAGAACTT
>NC_041382.1:460050307-460061981 GCF_002162155.2 Triticum dicoccoides | reverse complement strand
ATTAAGACCTCCTTTTAATAGAGTACCGGAACAAAGCATTAACACATAGTGAATACATGAACTCCTCAAACTACGGTCATCACCGGTAAGTATCCCGATTATTGTCACTTTGGGTTAACGAATCATAACACATAATAGGTGACTATGGACTTGCAAGATAGGATCGAGAACTCTCATATATTGATGAAAACATAATAGGTTCAGATCTGAAAGCATGGCACTCGGGCCCTAGTGACAACCATTAAGCATAGCAAACTCATAGCAACATCAATCTCAGAACATAATAGATACTAGGGATCAAACCCTAACAAAATTAACTCGATTACATGATAGATCCCATCCAACCCATCACCGTCCAGCAAGCTTACGATGGAATTACTCACGCACGGCGGTGAGCATCATGAAATTGGTGATGGAGGATGGTTGATGATGACGATGGCGACGGATTCCCCTCTTCGGAGCCCCGAACGGACTCCAGATCAGCCCTCCCGAGAGGTTTTAGGGCTTGGCGGTGGCTCCGTATCGTAAAATGCAATGAATCCTTCTCTCTTATTTTTTTCTCCCCGAAAGCAGTTATATAGAGTTGGAGTTGGAGTCGGGGGGCTCCAGGGGGCCCACGAGGTAGGGGGTGCGCCCTGGGGGGGGCGCCCCCCACACTCGTGAGAAGGGTGTGGGCCCCCTGGTCTTCATCTTTGGCGAGGATTTTTTATTATTTATTGTAAGATATCCTGTGGAGTTTTAGGACATTCCGAGAACTTTTGTTTTCTGCACATAAAACAACATCATGGCAATTCTGCTGAAAACAGCGTCAGTCCAGGTTAGTGTCATTCAAATCATACAAGTTAGAGTCCAAAACAAGGGCAAAAGTGTTTGGAAAAGTAGATACGTTGGAGACTTATCAACCGTCTTCTAGGAGCCCACCGACAGGTAGGGCCCGCCTCCTGCGGGCCGTACTGATTGTCCTTTGCGGTAGCATGGCCCTTGCCGACGAGGGCCATGTCATGAGTCGCATGGCTATAGTCCTGCGCCTGGCAGGTAGGTGGCCGCTTGGTCAGCTCACACTGTAGCGACGCTCCTTTGGGATTCGAGGGAGTAAGTGGTCTTGTAGCCATGCCCCGTCTTATTGTAGTGGCTGAGTGCAGACACCGAGGGGAAGGATAGGCCGGTTGCTGGAGGCCGGCCTGCTCCCCAAGCCGTCTTCTGGGAACGTGCCGTCTTATGGGAGCCGACCGCTTGGTTTTGACCGCCTTCTAGAGGGTCGCCTGATGGTAGCTGGAACTACGTCGGTATTTCCCCGGAGAGGGAGGGATGATGTAGCACATCGACGGTAGAGTATTTCCCTTAGTTATGAAACCAAGGTATCGAACCAGTAGGAGAACCAAGCAACACAACATAAGCAGCACCTGCACACAAACAACAGCACCTCGCAATCCGATGTGTTAAAGGGGTTGTCAATCCCTTTCGGGTAACGGCGCCAGAAAGCACGTTGACGGGAGAAAGTTGTGATAGATTGAAATAGTAGATCGCAAATTAAATAAATAGAAATAAAATTCAACGAGGTATTTTTGTATTTTTGGATTAATAGATCTGAATAAAAATGCAAAGGAAAAGTATATCGCAAGGCAAATGTATGAGGAAGAAGACCTGGGGGCCGTAGGTTTCACTAGTGGCTTCCACTACAAAAAAATACACTTCCGTGATGATACGTGTTTGTCACAGTAGGTCACATTTTCTGTCATGCATGTACATCCATGACGATTTTATGACAGAATCAAGATAGTCATACCTGTGCTGTCGTACAAGTGTTCCATGACATTACCAAAATTATCATCACGGAAGTGTCCACTTCCATGACGATAAATCACGCGTCATAGAAGTGCTTTCGTCAAGGGTGACCGACACGTGGCATCCACCGTAGCGGGTCGCCGTTAAGCTATCGGGTTCCGGTTTGGATCCGATAACCCATTAACAGCGCGGACCAATCAGGATTTTCCACGTGTAAAATTCTCACTGGCTGACATATCCACGTGTCGGTCCGGCGTTCGGACAGTTGTCATCCAGCGAATGGACGGAACGTGCCTATGATACGTCGACATGTGTATCGGCCCAACAGTGTCCCATTCAGATTAAAAGGCTGGGTCTGTCAAAATAAGCGGGCCGGCCCATTAGCAGCCTACTTGAATCAGGCCCATTTACAAGTACGACCCATACAAGTTACACAGAATCGGCCCATCAAAGTCCCACTCTAGATTTGACAATTTCCATCCCATGGTTAGTTTAAGCCCTTTAAAGGCCCACTATGTCTTTAGGCCCAATTGCAGCCCAAGCTTCTTTTGGCCTGTTAGCAGCCCATCATTAGTTCCAGCCTGTTACCAGCCTAGAACGTCTTTTGGCCTTTTCTCGGTCCATTCTGCAGTTGGGCTAATTCTAGCCCGCTGTGACTTTAGGCCTGTCCTCGGCCCATTCGGTAAATGGGCCAACTCTTAGCCCATTTTTCTCTCGGCCTGTTAACAGCCCGCAAAATAGTTGGGCCTTTGACTTTTGGTCCATTAGGGGCCCATGTTCCACAGGGCATCATTTCAGCCCAACGCGACTTTCGGCCTGTTAAAAGCCTAGTTTGCAAATTGGGCCTCCACTGTCCCATAACACTTTTGACCTCTTACTGGCCCGTAAAGTAAAAGGGCCGAGAAAAAATTGACATTTATTTCGGCCTACTAGAGGCCCACGGGACATTTCCATTTATACGGCCCTATCGAGCTTTTGGCCTGTTAACAGCCTGCTAAGAGCCGTTGTTACTGTGGGCCACATCATTTGGGATCCACTTAATATTATTTTGACCAGCCCAGTTAAGGCCCACTTTGACTACACATGTTTGTTCGTTTGTATGGTGTCCAAGAAATGTTTGGGCGTGTTGGCCCCCGTTTCAACGATAGAGTGATGTCTAATACACAACCTTCTTCTTGTAGACGTTGTTGGGCCTCCAAGTGCAGAGGTTTGTAGGACAGTAGCAAATTTTCCTCAAGTGGATGACCTAAGGTTTATCAATCCGTAGGAGGCGTAGGATGAAGATGGTCTGTCTCAAGCAACCCTGCAACCAAATAACAAAGAGTCTCTTGTGTCCCCAACACACCCAATACAATGGTAAATTGTATAGGTGCACTAGTTCAGCGAAGAGAGGTGATACAAGTGGTATATGGATGGTAGATAAAGGTTTTTGTAATCTGAAAATATAAAAACAGCAAGGTAACTAATGATAAAAGTGAGCGTAAACGGTATTGCAATGCGTTGAAACAAGGCCTAGGGTTCATACTTTCACTAGTGCAAGTCCTCTCAACAATAATAACATAATTGGATCATATAACTATCCCTCAACATGCAACAAAGAGTCACTCCAAAGTCACTAATAGTGGAGAACAAACGAAGAGATTATGGTAGGGTATGAAACCACCTCAAAGTTATTCTTTCCAATCAATCCGTTGGGCTATTCCTATAAGTGTCACAAATAGCCCTAGAGTTCGTACTAGAATAACACCTTAAGACACAAATCAACCAAAACCCTAATGTCACCTAGATACTCCAATGTCACCTCAAGTATCCGTGGGTATGATTATACGATATGCATCACACAATCTCAGATTCATCTATTCAACCAACACATAGAACCTCAAAGAGTGCCCCAAAGTTTCTACCAGAGAATCACGACGAAAACGTGTGCCAACCCATATGCATAGGTTCATGGGCGGAACCCACAAGTTGATCACCAAAACATACATCAAGTGAATCACGTGATATCCCATTGTCACCACAGATACGCACGGCAAGACATACATTAAGTGTTCTCAAATCTTTAAAGACTCAATCCGATAAGATTACTTCAAAGGGGAAACTCAATCCATTAAAAGAGAGTAGAGGGGGGATAAAACATCATAGGATCCAAATATAATAGCAAAGCTCGCGATACATCAAGATCGTATCACCTCAAGAACACGAGAAAGAGAGAGAGATCCAACACATAGCTACTGGTACATACCCTCAGCCCCGAGGGAGAACTACTTCCTCCTCATCATGGAGAGCACCGGGATGATGAAGATGGCTACCAGAGAGGGATTCCCCCTCCGGCAGGGTGCCGGAACGGGTCTAGATTGGTTTTCGGTGGCTACGGAGGCTTCTGGCGGCGGAACTCCCGATCTATTGTGCTCTCGGATGTTTCTAGGGTATATGGAGATATATAGGCGGAAGAAATATGTCAGGGGGCCCATGAGGGTGGAGGGTGCGCCCAGGGGGGATGGGCGCGCCCCCTGCCTCGTGGCTTCCTCGTAGATCCCCTGATGTGCACTCCAAGTCTTCTGGGCTTCTTCTGATCCAAAAATAAGTTACGTGAAGTTTCAGGTCAATTGGACTCCGTTTGGTTTTCCTTTTGTGCGATATTCTAAAACAAGGTAAAAACAGAAATTGGCACTGGGCTCTGGGCTCTGGGTTAATAGGTTAGTCCCAAAAATGATATAAAAGTGTATAATAAAGCCCATAAACATCCAAAACAGTAGATAATATAGCATGGAGCAATAAAAAATTATCGATATGTTGGAGACGTATCATAGAGCATATTCAAGAATTATCCTACTCTATACTATCGCCTCTAAAAACCTACACTATACAATAAAGAGACTAAGGCATAGAAACGTAGAATTATTCTACACTATACAATAAAGAAATTACAGCCGAATATACCCACTAGGCATTATAGTTCGGCACCAGTGATAATAAAGCGTACACAAACAGCGAATTACATACACTGGAGAAATAAAGCTCATACATCATGGACACGCATCAACATAACTTACCATTTGAACTATAATCTCTTCATAAAATAGGATTGGCTAGATTCAGATAGCACAAATTTCAGTCTGCAAAATCTCCAATTCCTTCGTGGTTACCTCAGTGTCTTGTTTCATTTTTTTGACTCCTGCATCTGATACCTACATGTCCAGTCTCAACTTGTTGATTGTACATTGAGAATCATGTACATGTTGTCTTGCCACCTCTAGTTGATGCTTGAGAACATCAGCACATTCCAATTCCAATCCATAATCATTCGGTAACGACAATGTTGCACTGCTCGCAGATCTTTGTGTTGATGTCACTTCATCCAGAAATGTTTCTGTAAGTACACATGACTAGGGCAAAAATATAGTTACAACAGTGAAGCGAGCAAGACAGACTATTTTGTACATGGCAAAACAGGATTAACAATAATGTTACACGTCATGAAGCATAAGCAAGTGATATTTTTAAAAATTATACAAATGGTAGTCTGTGCAGCCTGCATACAGAAATCTCTCTTAGCTCACGAGAGGAGCATGATGTTGGGGCCAAATCCAAAACACAGAAACGTTACAAATTTAGACAGCATGTTGCGTATAAGTAAGCAAGCAGTTGGCCATTCTGTAGCTCAATTAAAGTCTTAGGGAGCATAATGAACAGTAGAGGGATTCATACAAACCTACTACAACAAGCAAAACTATGCAATCATTAGCCTAGTATAAACTAGATTGTGAGCCCCATGCAGTAATAGGTTGTTAATAGACTTTAAAGCTTCAGGCACACTTCGCCAGAGTAATTAAATGGTGATGCCTTTAATTACGTGAACTAATAGTTATACAAGTACCCAACATCAGGCATCATTGTTTGGGCATCTCATTAACTGAGGACAAATAAAGCAATTGAAAAGAGCAAATTAACTATGCCTGAAACAAACAAGGAATTGAACTGTAGAGTTGGATACAGTGACTTACCTTAACTGGTTGAATAGGCTCAGCGCTGCTCCTTCCTAACATCTTGTACTTGGAAATCCTCAATCTTATCTTCATTGCACCCCCTCTGCAAGGTGACATAAACTAGTTACTCGTCTCGTTGGAAGATAAATATGCATACTTTCCAATCTGTGAACAACACAAAAGGATGAGATTATAAGAAAACAACACCACATAATGAAACATGCCATATCTCTTGCACTTGCACACAATGAAATGAGCATTTACTATGTGTGCACTATGTAAAAACTAGGCATACCTTCGAACGGGATCTCCAGGTACTCTTGGAGAGCCTACTTTAATGTACAGCCAAACCTTTATGTCACCTATGAGTTAGACAAGCCCCAACTACAGCAGCCCTTAGTGTTTAAATCATTGACAAGCTCTGTTAGAATGTTAGGTCAAGAACAACAACTAATCAAAGCTAACAGTCCTGGTATGGCTGGCTAATGCAAACAAGTAATTAAACAGATGTGTGAGAAAATCTTACATACTCCCTCCTTCCATCTATATAGGGCCTAATCGTTTTTCGAGGCTAACTTTGACCAAGTGTTATAGCAATAATATATGACATGCAAGTTACACAAAGCATACCGTCAAATTCATACGTGAAAGGAGCTTCCAATGATATAATTTTCACATTATACATCTCATGTATTATTAGTCTTATAAATAGTCAAAGGTGGTCTCAAAAAAACACATTAGGCCCTATATAGATGGAAGGAGGGAGTATCAAGAAAAGAAGCAAAGAAGGAGGCTTAAAGACCATCACTTGACTGATCAGATTTAACGGGCATTTATACATCATGTGCAATGTATGAACTAACATAAACATTGCATATTCCAGATTCTACAATGGAATGCACATGTATTAGGTTATGACATGTATGATGATGCCTAAGTGTATACTATAGCAGGCAGGAGTGATTCATCATTGCACGCACAACTAAATTGCAGGTTAAGGGCCAGTTCTATTCCGCCTTTTCAGAGATTATTGTCAAAATAAGCCATAAAAGATGTAAAGAAGTCATTTTTGAGTTATGGGCTGGGCTTAACTTATTTCGCTTTGGAGGGGGGTGTTTCGGGTAGAAGCTCAGTAAAAATTGAAGGGAAGGGGAATAGTGAAATGACTCTGTTGTCTGCCTATATTACACTCAAAATGCAACTGCTCCCGCCCGCGTCACACCTGACCCTCAAGTAAAAACAAACACACAAGCGTTCATTGCACTGCCCGCTTGCATCTCCTCTCCCCTTTCCCTCTACCTCGATCCCCTGCCTGCAGCGCTAGGGTTCCTCCAGCGAGCCGTCGCTGCTGGTCCCATCTGGCCTGGTCCTCAACGATGCTCTGTCCAGCTAGGCTACATGCGGGTAGGACCAAATCTCCCCGGCTAATCCTCCCTCTGGTGCCGCCCCTCATTCTCATGGTCTCCAGCAGCTTCTCCACTATGGTCCGTCCAACGCACTACTTCGGCGGGCGCCGCACAACTACGGTCGATGCCACACTGCAGCATAAGGCACCTTATTCCGCCTCCCCTCCTCCCAGGCTGTGGCCTTGAGGTGTTGTTGAAGTATGAGCTCATCCAACAAGGTGAGGATCTCCTCTGTTTTTTGCCAAATTTTCATTCTGATCCACTATATGATGAATTACTATGAGCTGCTTCTGTTGCTGCTATATGATGCATTGCTATGAGCTGCTCCTGTTGCTGCTATATGATGAATTGCTATGAGCTTCTATTGCTATATGATGAATTGCTATGAGCTACTGCTGCTATATGATGAGTTGCTATAAGCTGCTCCTGATGTTGCTATATGATGAATTGCTATGAGTTGCTCCTGCTGTTGCTATATGATGAATTGCTATGAGCTGCTCCTGCTGCTGCTATATGATGAATTGCTATGAGCTGCTGCTGGTATATAATGAATTGCACACTGCTGCTGCTACTATATGATGAGTTGCTATGAGCTGCTGCTGCTGCTGCTGCTATTGTATGATGAGTTGCTATGAGCTGCTGCTGCTGCTACTGTATGATGAGTTGCTATGAGCTGCTGCTGCTATATGATGCTTTCAAGTGGTGCTGCTATATGATAATAACCAGCCAGTTGGACCATCGAATTTTAATAAATAATTGTTCTTCATTTAAATGTGGGTCATGCGTTCTCTGTTTAAATTAGGCAATGAGATCTCTATGAAAGACATTGACCAAAGTAGATTGTGCCAAGTAGATGGTATCTTTGTATTTGCATTTTGAACAAATAGTGATGGTTTTTTTTCCTATCTTAATTACAGCACTGGGTTCAATTCGTGATGTTTGTAAGTCAAATTAATTTTCGTATGGGCAGCAAAATGACAAAATATAATGCAATCTAGACTTTTCACTGATCATACCAAAGATAATCTGAAAAGGAAGGCAATGAAAAGAACTGGTTGTCTTATTACCTGGCGCTTATATTCACAGGTGCTTATTTTCTTAGGATAACTCGTAAAAACTATCCCTAAGAAACTTGGCCAATAGAACTGACATACGAATCACATGTCATGATGATTGCAATGGAGGAGTGACCTACCATACCACACTGTATAGGCTCACTGCTGCCTCTCCTTTTTTTGCGATGTTCCATGAAATTGCCACATACATCTTGTACTTTTTCATTGTGTAACCCCATCTGCAAGTTGACACGGCTAATTTTAGACATCTCTACATGATAATACATTGCATATCCCTTGCGCATATTTAAACCACCAATTAACGATTGTGTGCGTAGCATAAACTAGCCATGACACTGTGTGCTGGACTAGCAGGCACTCTAAGGGAGCCTAATGTAGTGCACTAGAATTCCTACGTGCCTCCTACGATTTTGTGTAATGTACTACCTCTATTCCTAAATATATGTATCTGTAGAGATTCTAGTATGGACCACATATAGATGTATATAGCTGCATTTTAGGGTGTAGATTCACTCATTTTGCTTTGTATGTAGCCTATCATGGAATCTCTAGAAGGACTTATATTTAGGAACGGAGGTACGAGGTAGTATCATGTATGACATCTACATATCTAATTTAGCAGCCAGTAGTAAAAATATTGTCTGCACAAAGGGATTACTGGTCGAAAATCCTAGCAAAGCACGATGGTAGGCACGAAACAATACAAGAGAGAGACACACTTACAAGATCATAACAATGCCTCAGTCCAGGATCTTGGTTGGCCAAGCTGTTAGATCCAGAAGAAACATCATCCTTGTAGTTTTTGCTAGCTACATAATAGGTAACAGCGACCTGTTAGTATATTTGAATTACATCGGGCAGGTGATGTTGGATGGGTTTAAAGGTGACAAGTACCTAGGACGTGGCAGGTGCTTGGCATCTTGCCAGACGGTGGGAATCAGGTTAGAAACATCAAGGGTGATGAAGCTGGCGAGCTGTCGGGGTCCGGTAAGGAGGTCTAGAACCGTCGAGTAGGGTGTTTGTGGAGCAGCTCCGGTAGGGTGGACTACGGTGTGGGCGAAGCGGATCTGTGGCCGTGGACGAGGGCATCGGTGAAGCTGCTCCGGTGGTTGGGTTAAGGATGGTGTCGATGATGCGGATCTGCGGCCATGGACGGGGCATCAGAAGCTGCTCCGGTAGGTCAGATGAGGGTGCGATGAAGCGGATCTGAGGCCGTGGACTTTTGAGTTGGCAAAGCGGCCCCAATAGGGTTGAGAATGGTATAGAAGAAGCTACTCCGATAGGGTCGACGATGGTGTCAGCGAAGCGGCTCCGGTAGGATTGAGGAAGGTGTTGGCACAGAGGATCAGAGGCCGTCGACGGGGCCGTCGGTGGGGCGGCTCCGGGGGAGTGTGGACAAAGCGTCTCTGGTGGGGAGTATGAATGAGCTGCTGCAGATGCGCTGCGGTTGACGAGAGTACCGGCGAAGCAGATCCGGTGCCGTGGACAAGGTCGGCACTGAATGGGATGTGGTACAGTGGTGGATGAGCAGTCTACTTGTTTCTAGTGGAGGTGGGAGGGGTAGATGCAGCCGCAGAAGCAAATCCGGCGAGGTGGACGCCGCTGGAAGTGAATGGGCTCTGGTACGCCAGTGGATGAGCAGTCTAGGGTTTCGAGAGGGGAGGGGTAGAAAGGCCGATGAAGTACGGACAATGTGATGTAAGATGCTCTGGTGTTGTGGAGTTATTCGTTTTTGCGGGAGGAGGAGAGGAAATGGGGGTGCCGTGTGGTGGGGGGAACCAGAAGTTACCAAAGCATCCTTGACCTATTATGTAGATGAGGGTGGTATTGTAACTATTGTTCTCCATGCACCAAGGACAAAAGGGGAATTTCGCATGCTAAAGACTAGGTGGCGGAAATTTTAGAAGGAGGCGGGAGATTTTGCCGCCCGCGGGATCGTTCATATCCAGTTTCAACTAATTTTGGACCATGCTAGTGGGAAGGTCATGCAATACTGTGTACACGGGGCACGCGTCAGCAGTTAATAACTCGTGTGAAGTCCACCCAAGAAAAAAGACAATAACTCGGGATGATGCGCCGATAACTTAGACGTTCACACAGTCGCGGCCAATCGTACGGGTGTAGAGGCGCGTTCAAAGAAAAGGGACCAAACACTCAGCCTATGTATTTGTCGTGTAAATAGATAATTTAGTGCCATTGGTTATTTACTTTAAACATCATGCATTGACGTGTTAGTGTAGAGGCACACAAAAACAAAAGGATATTGTAGTCCGCTACTTAAAAGTGTTACCTCATATGATCACATAGCCTCCATTTCATAAATTGCATACCTGTTGAATTCATATATAAATATTACATATATTACTTCATAATAGAAACTTAAATCATCCAAGACTAATGAATTTGAATGAAAGAGTAACAATGGTGCATGTACATGATAGCTACGTTGGTTGTTTGAAGAAACATCACTGTAACTTTGGGATGCACAATTGAAAAGGTTTATTTAAAAGTGTGATATGTGAGTGTCCAATCTTTATAGCGTTGAATCGATATTGTACCTTTGGCCACGATACGAAGTAGATATTGATTTATGTTCAAGCGATGCATGCCCACGATCGCTAGATAGTGATACGTGAATGAATTGTGCAATCTCTCTCACACGTATACATATCTCATTTCCCCGTGGGCATCATAATCACACACGTGCACTTCGTGTATTTCTCTCCCTCCGTCAAGGTTAGAATTCGTGTTTCTACCCCGTCCTACAAGTCTCTCGCACAGAAACACACACGCTCTCTCTGTCGAACACGCCCACCCCTTTAATTTCGCCCACCCACAGCCACTAATGTATCAAAGCATAATTATGTCTCTCACACATATGCCTAAGGTTAACTCGAGTTCCAGAACCATATAAATACATACAATGGGATTCCAGCAGAGAACTTTTTGTTTTGAGTTTCACTATCTCTCTCTCTTACACACACACACACCCGCGCGCGCACGCGCGCGCACGCGCTTATACATTGTTTCTCGCTTCATTTTTTCTGGCACTTTCATGCACACCGTTTGTTTATCTCCGTGATTCTTTAAGTATACCTCGCACACATGCTATCTACCTTTCCCTTAATATAGATATGTGTCACACAAACTCCTTCTCCCTACTAGCAAGATGCCCATGTGTTACATGGAACACCAAGATGCATTTGTATGAGTAGTTTATCTTGTGGGAGAAAAGGATGAATGCGTGAATGCCTTATTTGCAAATGTGGAGAGTGGTGTGGGTATCCTTTTGCAAAACTGCCATAGTTTCCTTCCTATGCATCAGATATAAATCGGATGGCCTATATTGCAGGATGGCAGGAACACCATCATCACCAACTCAATTTTTTATAAGAGTAGAGATATGTAAGTGTCACTG
>NC_041382.1:460033248-460050042 GCF_002162155.2 Triticum dicoccoides | reverse complement strand
GTAGGCTGACACCTCGATCTTGATACAAATCTATCGACTGGCTTCTGTCTCAAACACAGACACACACACACACACACTGCCCGACACCAAAGGAGTAGGGTGGCACCTCTATCTTGATAGTAATCTATCTACTCCTCTTTCAAACACACACACTTACACACACACTCGCTAGTTGTGCCTCTCTGCCTACCGCACACACTGCAGATACGTCTTTCTCTTCCTCCCCCTCCCCCAAACCCCAACAATGACAGCAGAAGGGTGACAACTTGATCTGATCTTAATCTGTCAATTGGTTTGTCTCTCAAACATTGTGTCTTTGTGCCTCTCTCATACACACTCGATACGTATTTTTCTCCGTAGCCCCCTCGATATGTAGACTTCTCGCGCGCGCACATCTGTAGTGACGATGATGCTGAATCCAGTGTGCCTTGTTTTTATCGGCCTCATGTGATAGTTTTCACCCTATTTTCTGTTAATTAACAATGCAACCTTTTCTTTGTTACTACTAGTGAATATAAAATCATTCGGGAAGACATAAAATATATCACTTCAACCCAATTATCGCAATAACTATTTTAAAAGAAACTAGCTAGATGCCTGTGCGTTGCACAGAACATCAAGATGCATCTGTATGAGTAGTTTATCATGTGAGAGACTAGCAAGATGCCCATGCGTTGCATGGGACATGAAGATGCATTTCTATGAGTAGTTTATCTTGTGAGAGAAAAGGATGAACGGGGAAAGGCCTTATTTGCAAATGTGGAGAGGGGTGTGGGTATCTTTTTGCAAAATTGCCATAGTTTCCTTCCTATCCATTAGATATAAATCAGACGGCCTATATTGCAGGATGGAAGGCACACCATCAACACCAACTCTGTATTTTATAAGAGTGGAGAAAAGGATGAACGAGGGAAGGCCTTATTTGCAAACGTGGAGAGGGGAGTGGGTATCTTTTTGCAAAATTGCCATAGTTTCCTTCCTATCCATTAGATATAAATCTGACTGCCTATATTGGAGGATGGCACGCACACCATCATCACCAACTCTGTTTTCTACTCCCTCCGTTCCTAAATATTTGTCTTTTTAGAGATTTCAACAAGTGACTACGTGGAGCAAAATGAGTGAATATACACTCTAAAATATGTCTACATACACATCCGTATGTGGTAGTCCATTTGAAATCTGAAAAAGACAAATATATAGGAACGGATGGAGTATAATATAAGAGTAGACATGGAGATATATATCTAGCATGGTCTACAACAAAAATGTGTTGGACTGGTTAGCATCGGATGCTCGCAACGCGATGACCTGAGTTCAAACTCTGTCTTTAACTTTAGATTTTTATATTATATATTACTTATTTAATATATATGAAAGCACAAGTGCTCCCTGGGTGGTTTTGGTAATTAATGCCAACATATCTATTGTTGGACTAATGTTTTCCTCTAGTATATTTCAGACAAGTTCAACAGATGGAGTGGCGTGGACAAGAGGATGTGGAACCCCTTCAAGATGCTAAGGACAAAGGATTGGCTCAAGATCAAAAGCTCAAGACTCTACATTTTCATTTAGTGATCCAAGATCACATTGAGTCCGTAGGAAAAGCCAGTACTATTAAAAGGGGATAAGGTGTTGCTTAATGGCTTGCTTGCTCAAAGTGCATAGGGATATGATCCAAAGCCCTCAACCACTTTCTCATATCCACATATGTCCGAAACCGGAAGTCAAACTCGGCCCACCAAAATGTTCTATCCGGCGCCACCGAGTTCACTTGACATAGCCACTACTAGAAACCCTAATCATTTTGGTCTACACGATGGGATCCCGGTCTTACTGAGATGGGCTTGCAAACTCTCTGGTTCCTGTTGCAATACAATCGATCTTACCGAGATTTGTAATCGGTCTCACCGAGTTTGCTTGACTAACTCTCTGGTTAGCTCATTACCAAAATTGGTCCACCGAGTTTGTGTAATCGGTCAAACCGAGATGAGGTTTCACCCTAACCCTAGCACATCAGTCCCACCGAGTTGATCATATCGGTCCCACCGAAATGATTAACGGTCACATTATGAACTAAATCGGTTCGACCGAGTTTTCTAATTCGGTCCCACCGAGTTTGGTGAATTGTGTGTAACGGTTAGATTTTGTGGAGGCTATATATACCCATCCACCCACTCTTCATTCATGAGGAGAGCCATCACAACATGCCTACACTTCCAGCATACATTTTCTAAGAGAGAACCACCTACTCATGTGTTGAGGTCAAGATATTCCATTCCAACCACATAAATCTTGATCTCTAGCCTTCTCAAACTTGCTTTCCACTCAAATCATCTTTCCACCAAATCCAAATCCATGAGAGAGAGTTGAGTGTTGGGGAGACTATCATTTGAAGGACAAGAGCAAGGAGTTCAGCATCAACACACCATCTATTACCTTTTGGAGAGTGGTGTCTCCTAAATTGGTTAAGTATCACTTGGGAGCCTCCGTCAAGATCGTGGAGTTGAACCAAGGAGTTTGTACGGGCAAGGAGATCGCCTACTTCACCCTCGTGAGGCAAGTCCTTCGTGGGCGATGGCCATGGTGGGATAGACAAGGTTGCTTCTTCGTGGACCCTTCTTGGGTGGAGCCCTCCGTGGACTCGTGCAACTGTTACCCTTCATGGGTTGAAGTCCCTGATATGTCTTTTTTGCATCATGTTTTTATATCGATATTTATCGCATTATGGGTTGTTATTACACGTTATGTCACAATAATTATGCGTATTCTCTCTTATTTTACAAGGTTTACATGAAGAGGGAGAATGCTGGCAGCTGGAATCTTGGGCTGGAAAAGGAGCAAATATTAGAGACCTATTCCGCACAACTCCAAAAGTCCTGAAACTCCACAGAAGTCATTGTTGGGATTTATAAAAAATATTGATTGAAGAAAATACCAGAGGGGGCCCACACCCTGGCCACGAGGGTGGGGGCGCGCCCTACCCCCTAGGCGCGCCCCCTGCCTCGTGGGCCCCCTGGCAGGCCTCCGGTGTCCATCTGTTGCTATATGAAGTCTTTTACCCTAGAAAAAAATCATAAGCAAGCTTTCGGGACGAGACTCCGCCGCCATGAGGCGGAACCTTGGCGGAACCAATCTAGGGCTCCGGCGGAGCTGTTATGCCGGGGAAACTTCCCTTCGGGAGGGGGAAATCATCGCCATCGTCATCACCAATGATCCTCTCATCGGGAGGGGGTCCATCTTCATCAACATCTTCACCAGCACCATCTCCTCTCAAACCCTAGTTCATCTCTTGTATCCAATCTTTATCTCTAAGTATGATATTGGTACCTGTAGGTTGCTAGTAGTGTTGATTACTCCTTGTAGTTGATGCTAGTTGGTTTATTTGGTGGAAGATCATATGTTCAGATCCATTATGCATATTAACACCCCTCTGATTATGAACATGAATATGCTTTGTGAGTAGTTACGTTTGTTCCTAAGGACATGGGAGAAGTCTTGCTATAAGTAGTCATGTGAATTTGGTATTCGTTCTATATTTTGATGAGATGTATGTTGTCTCTCCTCTAGTGGTGTCATGTGAATGTCGACTACATGACACTTCACCATTGTTTGGGCCTATAGGAAGGCATTGGGAAGTAATAAGTAGATTATGGGTTTCTAGATTGACAAAAGCTTAAATCCTACTTTATGCGTTGCTTCGTAAGGGGCTGATTTGGATCCATATGTTTCATGCTATGGTTAGGTTTACCTTAATAATTCTTTTGTAGTTGCGGATGCTTGCAATAGGAGTTAATCATAAGTGTGATGCTTGTCCACGTAAGGACTGCACCCAAGCACCGGTCCACCCACATATCAAATTATCAAAGTACCGAACATGAATCATATGAACGTGATGAAAACTAGCTAACGTGATGAAAACTAGCTCAGGAGCGCTTTTCTCGATATAAGAGTTTGTCCAGGCTTGTCCTTTGCTATAAAAAGGATTGGGCCATCTTTCTGTACTTTGTTTACACTTGTTACTTGCTACCTGTTACAATTTATCCTATCCCTAAACTATCTGTCACCTATAATTTCAGTGCTTGCAGGGAATACCTTACTGAAAACCGCTTGCCATTTCCTTCTGCTCCTCGTTGGGTTCGACACTCTTACTTATCAAAAAGTCTACGATATATCCCCTACACTTGTGGGTCATCAAGACTCTTTTCTGGTGCCATTGACGGGGAGTGAAGCGCCTTTGGTAGGTGGAATTTGGTAAGGAAAAATGTATATAGTGTGCTGAAATTTACTGTCACTTGTTACCATGGAAAGTAATCCTTTGAGGGGCTTGTTCGGGGTATCTTCACCCCGACCAGTAGAGCAAAGAGTTGCTCCTGAACCTACTCAACCTACTGAAAATGAAAATGTTTACTTTTAAATTCCTTAGGGTATGATAGAGAAACTGCTGGCTAATCCTTTTGCACGAGATGGAACTTTACATCCAAATTTACACTTAATCTATGTGGATGAAGTTTGTGGATTATTTAAGCTTGCAGGTATGCCTGATGATGTTATCAAGAAGAAGGTCTTCCCTTTATCTTTGAAGGGAGATGCATTAACATGGTATAGGCTATGTGATGATATGGGATCATGGAACTACAAACGATTGAAATTGGAATTTCATCAGAAGTTTTATCCTATGCACCATGTTCATCGTGATCGTAATTATATATATAATTTTTGGCCTCGTGAAGGAGAAAGCATCGCTCAAGCTTGATGGAGGCTTAAGTCAATGTTATATTCATGCCCCAATCATGAGCTTTCAAGATAAATGATTATTCAAAAAATGTATGCTCGGCTTTCTGACAACAATCGCACCATGCTCGATACTTCTTGTACTGGTTCTTTTATGATGAAGACTGTTGAATTCAAATGGGATTTATTTGAAAGGATTAAATGCAACTCTGAAGATTGGGATCTCGACGAAGGCAAGGAGTTAGGTATAACACCTATGTTTGATTGTGTTAAATCTTTTATAGATACCGATGTTTTCCGTAAATTTAGCACTAAATGTGGACTTGACTCTAAGATAGTAGCTTCTTTTTGTGAATCCTCTGCTACTCATATTGATCTCCCTAAAGAGAAGTGGTTTAAATATCATCCTCCCATAGAAGTAAAAGTAGTTGAACCTATTAAAGTTGAAGAAAAGACTATAACTTATAATGATCCTATTGTTCCTACTACTTATGTTGAGAAACCACCTTTTCCTGTTAGGATAAAGGATCATGCTAAAGCTTCAACTATTGTTCGTAAAATTAATATTAGAACTTATACACCTCCTGAGCAAGTTAAAGTTGAACCTAATATTGCTATTGTTAAAGATATCTTGGCTAATAATATTGATGGGCATGTTATTTACTTTTGTGAGGAAACTGCTAGAATTGCTAAGCTTGGTGCTAAAGATAAACATAGACCTGTTGTAGGCATGCCTGTTATTTCTCTTAAAATAGGAGATCATTATTATCATGGCTTGTGTGATATGGGTGCTAGTGCTAGTGCTAGTGCAATACCTATTTCCTTATGCAAAGAAATTATGCATGATATTGCACCAGCTGAGATAGAAGATATCGATGTTACCATTAAGCTTCCCAATAGAGATACTATTTCACCAATTGGGATTGTTAGAGATGTTGAAGTCTTGTGTGGGAAAGCTAAATATCCTGATGATTTTCTTGTTCTTGGTTCCCCTCAAGATAGCTTTTGTCCCATTATATTTGGTAGACCCTTCTTGAATACTGTTAATGCTAAGATAGACTGCGAAAAGGATGTGGTTACTGTTGGTTTGGATGATATGTCTCATGAGTTTAATTTTTCTAAATTTCGTAGACAACCCCGTGATGAAGAATTGCCTAGTAAAGATGAAATAATTGTCTTGCTTCTATTGCTGTGCCTCCTAATGATCCTTTAGAACAATATTTGCTAGACCATGAAAATGATATGTTTATGAATGAAAGAAGGGAAATAGATGAAGTATTCTTTAAACAAGGACCCTTTCTGAAACACAACTTGCCTATTGAAATCCTAGGGGATCCTCCTCCACCCAAGGGTGATCCCGTGTTTGAGCTTAAACCATTACCTGATACTCTTAAGTATGCTTATCTTGATGAAAAGAAGATATGTCATGTTATTATTAGTGCTAACCTTTAAGAGCATGAAGAAGAGAATTTATTGAAAACTCTAAAGAAGCATCGTGCTGCTATTGAATATACTCTCAATGATCTTAAGGGCATTAGTCCCACTCTATGCCAACACAAAATAAATCTGGAGAAAGATGCCAAACCAGTTATTGATCACCAACGACGACTAAATCCTAAGATGAAGGAAGTGGTAAGAAAGGAAATACTAAAGCTCCTAGAAGCAGGTATAATTTATCCCATTGCTGATAGTCAGTGGGTAAGTCATGTCCATTGTGTCCCTAAGAAGGGAGATATTACTGTCGTTCCTAATGATAAAGATGAATTGATCTCGCAAAGAATTATTACATGTTATAGGATGGTAATTGATTTTTGCAAATTAAATAAGGCTACTAAAAAAGATCATTACCCCTTACCTTTTAATTATCAAATGCTAGAAATATTATCCAAACGTACACATTTTTGCTTTCTAGATGGTTACTCTGGTTTCTCTCAAATACCTGTGTCAGCTGATGATCAAGCAAAGACCACTTTTACTTGCCTTTCGGCACTTTTGCTTATAGACGTATGCCTTTTGGTTTATGTAATGCACCTGCTACCTTTCAAAGATGCATGATGGCTATATTATCTGACTTTTGTGAAAAGATATGTGAGGTTTTCATGGACGATTTCTCCATTTATGGACCCCCTTTTGATGATTGCTTGAGCAACCTTGATCGAGTTTTGCAGAGATGTGAAGAAACTAATTTTGTCTTGAATTGTGAGAAGTGGCACTTTATCGTTAATGAAGGCATTGTCTTGGGGCATAAAATTTCTGAAAGAGGTATTGAAGTTGATAAAGCTAAAGTTGATGCTATTGAAAAGATGTCGTGTCCTTAGGACATCAAAGGTATAAGAAGTTTCCTTGGTCATGCCAGTTTTTATAGGAGGTTCATTAAGGACTTCTCAAAAATTTCTCGGCCTCTGACTAATCTATTACAAAAAGATATACCTTTTGTTTTTGATGATGATTGTGTAGAAGCATTTGAAATACTTAAGAAAGCATTAATTTCTGCACCTATCATTCAGCCACCTGATTGGAATTTACCCTTTGAAATCATGGGTGATGCTAGTGATTATGCTGTAGGTGCTGTTCTAGGGCAAAGAGTTGATAAGAAATTAAATGTCATTCAATATGCTAGTAAAAATCTAGACAATGCCCAGAGAAATTATGCCACTACTGAAAAAGAATTCTTAGCAGTTGTATTTGCTTGAGATAAGTTCAGACCTTATATTGTCGATTCTAAAGTAACTATTCACACTGATCATGCTGCTATTAAATATCTTATGGAAAAGAAAGATGCTAAAGCTAGACTTATTAGATGGGTTCTCTTGCTACAAGAATTTGATTTTCATATTATTGATAGAAAGGGAGCTGAGAACCCCGTTGCAGACAACTTGTCTAGGTTAGAAAATGTTCTTGATGACCCACTACCTATTGATGATAGCTTTCCTGATGAACAACTGAATATCATAAATGCTTCTCGTACTGCTCCATGGTATGCTGATTATGCTAATTACATTGTTGCTAAATTTATACCACCTAGTTTCACATACCAGCAAAAGAAAAAGTTTTTCTATGATTTAAGACATTACTTCTGGGATGACCCACATCTTTATAAAGAAGGAGTAGATGGTGTTATTAGGCATTGTGTACCTGAGCATGAAAAGGAACCGATCCTGCGCAAGTGTCACTCCGAGGCTTATGGAGGGCACCACGCTGGAGATAGAACTGCACATAAGGTATTGAATCTGGTTTTTATTGGCCTACTCTCTTCAAGGATGTTCGTAAGTTTGTCTTATCTTGTGATGAATGTCAAAGAATTGGTAATATTAGTAGACGTCAAGAAATGCCTATGAATTATTCACTTGTTATTGAACCATTTGATGTTTGGGGCTTTGATTATATGGGACCATTTCCTTCCTCTAATGGGTATACACATATTTTAGTTGTTGTTGATTACGTTACTAAGTGGGTAGAAGCTATTCCAACTAGTAGTGCTGATCATAACACCTCTATTAAGATGCTTAAAGAAGTTATTTTTCTGAGGTTTGGAGTCCCTAGATATTTAATGACTGATGGTGGTTCACATTTCATTCATGGTGCTTTCATAAAATGCTTGCTAATTATGACGTTAATCATAGAATTGCATCTCCATATCACCCACAGTCTAGTTGTCAAGTAGAATTGAGTAATAGAGAGCTCAAATTAATTTTGCAAAAGACTGTTAATAGGTCTAGAAAGAATTGGTCCAAGAAACTTGATGATGCATTATGGGCCTATAGAACTGCATATAAAAATCCTATGGGTATGTCTCCGTATAAAATGGTTTATAGAAAAGCATGTCACTTACCTCTCGAACTAGAACATAAGGCATATTGGGCTATTAAGGAGCTCAATTATGATTTTTGAACTTGCCGGTGAGAATAGGTTATTTGACATTAGCTCACTTGATGAATGGAGAACCCAAGCCTATGATAATGCCAAGTTGTTTAAAGAAAAAGTTAAAAGATGGCATGACAAAAGGATACAAAAATGTGAGTTTAATGTAGGTGATTATGTGTTGCTATACAACTCTCGTTTAAGATTTTTGCAGGGAAACTCCTCTCTAAATGGCAAGGTCCTTACGTTATCGAGGAGGTCTATCGTTCCGGTGCCATAAAAATCAACAACTTCAAAGGCACAAATCCGAAGGTGGTGAACAGTCAAAGAATTAAACATTGTATCTCAGGTAATCCTATAAATGTTGAAACTAATATTATTGAAACCGTAACCCTGGAGGAATACATAAGGGACACTTTCCAGAAAGTTTCAGACTCTAAAAAGGAATAGGTACGTGGTACGGTAAGCAAACCGACTCCAAAACAGTTCTAATGGCAATGTTTCTCCGTTTTGGAATATTTAGAAAAATAGAAAAATAAGAAGCATTTCGGGAAGAACACGAGGCTTCCACGAGGGTGGGAGGCACGCCCTACCCCCTTGGCGCGCCCCCTGTCTCGTGGGCACCTCGTGCGCTCTCCGGACTCCGTTTTCTTGCACGATATGTATTTTGGTCGGTAAAAATTCATTATATAATCTTCCGAAGGTTTTTACTCATGTATCACGCAAATATCCTATGTTCTTGCTTCGAGCTATTTTTTGTCAGAGTCATGAAGGCCAGGCATCATGTCGTCCCCCTCCACCAACAGTCAGGGCAACGATGCTTGGCTGATGAAGATAGAGCTGAAGAGAGAAGAATCCGAGGAGATCAACAAGGATGATGGATCAAGAATACTAGGGAAGATCAAGCTCCGGCAGCAGAAGAAGAAGACACCCTTCCACCTCTCTTTACCCCAACTAAGATTGAAGCTTTCAAGATGATTGAATTACTCGTATACAAAACAAGTGTCTCACACGTGAAAATATTTTGTTGAAGGATCATATCATCGCACTCAAGGGCATTATCCGCAAGTTGGAGGATCTCTTACGCTCGATGTGCGACTATTCATCATCACCACCGTCCTCTTCACCGGCAAAGGAGATCTAATCACATGGGTATAGGCACTCCCCTTGGCAACTGCTGAGCTTGGGGGAGGTGCCCCGGTATCGTATCACCATCACACTCCTATCTTTACCGTTTTTCTTAGTTCGATCCTTTTGGTATTATCTCGATCTAGTAGAGTAAAGTTTTAGTATGATCTAGTTGTGAGTTTTGCTTTATGACCCCTCTTTGTAATCGAGTATGTGAGATATATATAATAAAGATTAGTGTTGATTCAAGGGCTTGATTATCTTGCTATGATCTTGAGTGAATAAAAGAAAAATAAAGAATAAAAAGAAATAAAGAGATCATATTGATCTTATGAAGAGTAATGACTTCACATAGAGAGAGTATGATGATTACAAGTTGTTGAGAGTTGAAAAAGATAGTTTTGGTCATCGTTGCAATTAATAAGAAGTAATAAAGAAAGAGAGGTTTCACATATAAATATACTATCTTGGACATCTTTTATGATTGTGAGCACTCATTAAAATATGACATGCTAAAGAGTTGATGTTGGACAAGGAAGACAATGTAATGGGTTATGTTTGCTTATATCTGAGATAAAGTATATTGTCATGGATCATCCAACATGTTGAGCTTGCCTTTCTCCCTCATGCTAGCCAATTCCTTGCACCAAGTAGAGATACTACTTTTGCTTCCAAATACCCTTAAAACCAGTTTTGCCATGAGAGTCCACCATATCTACCTATGGATTGAGTAAGATCCTTCAAGTGAGTTGTCATCGGTGCAAGCAATAAAAATTGCTCTCTAAATATGTATGACTTATTAGTGTGGGAGAAAATAAGCTTTATACGATCTTGTGATGTGGAAGAAATAAAAGCGACGGACTGCATAATAAAGGTTCATATCACAAGGGGCAATATAAAGTGACGTTCTTTTGCATTAAGATTTTGTGCATCCAACCCTGAAAGCGGATGACAACCTCTACTTCCCTCTGCAAAGGGCCTATCTTTTACTTTTACCTTCTACTTTATGCAAGAGTCATGGTGATCTTCACCTTCCCTTTTTTACATTTTATCCTTTGGTAAGCACATTGTGTTGGAAAGATCCTGATATATATATATATATATATATATATATATATATATATATATATATCCAATTGGATGTAAGTTAGCATGAGTTATTATTGTTTACATTACCCTCGAGGTAAAAGGTTGGGAGGCGAAACTATAAGCCCCTATCTTTCTCTGTGTCCGATTGAAACTCCATAACCATAAGTATTGCGTGAGTGTCAGCAATTGTGAAAGACTAAATGATAGTTGAGTATGTGGACTTGCTGAAAAGCTCTTATTGACTCTTTCCGATGTTATGATAAAGGGAAATTGCTTCAATGATTGAGATTATATTTTGTTGGTTTTCAATGAAGTTTCTCATTCATACTTGACATTGTGGATAGATTATTACTTGAGCATAAGAATTCATATGACAATATCCATACATGTTTCTGTTATAAGAATGGTCATGATGCCCTCATGTCTGTATTTTATTTTATCGACACCTCTATCTCTAAACATGTGGACATATTTATCGTTACCGGCTTCCGCTTGAGGACAAGCGAGGTCTAAGCTTGGGGGAGTTGATACGTCCATTTTGCATCATGTTTTTATATTGATATTTATCGCATTATGGGCTATTATTACACGTTATGTCACAATACTTATTCCTATTCTCTCTTATTTTACAAGGTTTACATGAAGAGGGAGAATGCTGGCAGCTGGAATTCTGGGCTGGAAAAGGAGCAAATATTAGAGACCTATTCTGTACAACTCCAGAAGTCCTAAAACTCCACGGAAGTCATTTTTGGGATTTATAAAAAATATTGAGCAAAGAAAATACCAGAGGGGGTCCAAACCCTGGCCACGAGGGTGGGGGGGCGCGCCCTACCCCCTGGGTGCGCCCCCTACCTCGTGGGCCCCCTGGCAGGCCTCCGGTGTCCATCTGCTGCTATATGAAGTCTTTTACCCTGGAAAAAAAATCATAAGCAAGCTTTCAGGATGAGACTCCGCCGCCATGTGGCGGAAGCTTGGCGGAACCAATCTAGGGCTCCGGCGAAGCTGTTCTATCGAGGAAACTTCCCTCCGGAGGGGGAAATCATCGCCATCGTCATCACCAACGATCCTGTCATCGGGAGGGGTCCATCTTCATCAACATCTTCACCAACACCATCTCCTCTCAAACCCTAGTTCATCTCTTGTATCCAATCTTTGTCTCTAAGTCTGAGATTGGTACCTGTAGGTTGCTAGTAGTGTTGATTACTCCTTGTAGTTGATGCTAGTTGGTTTATTTGGTGGAAGATCATATGTTCATATCCATTATGCATATTAACACCCCTCTGATTACGAACATGAATATGCTTTGTGAGTAGTTACGTTTATTCCTAAGGACATGGGAGAAGTCTTGCTATAAGTAGTCATGTGAATTTGGTATTCGTTTGATATTTTGATGAGATGTATGTTGTCTCTCCTCTAGTGGTTTCATGTGAACGTCGACTACATGACACTTCACCATTGTTTGGGCCTAGAGGAAGGCATTGGGAAGTAATAAGTAGATTATGGGTTGCTAGAGTGACAGAAGCTTAAACCCTAGTTTATGTGTTGCTTCGTAAGGGGCTGATTTGGATCCATATGTTTCATGCTATGGTTAGGTTTACCTTAATACTTCTTTTGCAGTTGCGGATGCTTGCAATAGGAGTTAATCATAAGTGGGATGCTTGTCCAAGTAAGGACATCACGCAAGCACTGGTCCACCCACATATCAAATTATCAAAGTACCGAACGCGAATCATATGAACGTGATGAAAACTAGCTTGATGATAATTCCCATGTGTCCTCGGGAGCGCTTTTCTCTATATAAGAGTTTGTCCAGGCTTTTCCTTTGCTATAAAAAGGATTGGGCCATCTTGCTGCACTTTATTTACACTTGTTACTTGCTACCCATTACAATTTATCTTATCACAAAACTATCTGTCACCTATAATTTTAGTGCTTGCATGGAATACCTTACTAAAAACCGCTTGTCATTTCCTTCTGCTCCTCGTTGGGTTCGACACTCTTACTTATCAAAAAGGCTACGATAGATCCCCTACACCTGTGGTTCATCAGTCTCCATCAACGTGGATGTACAATAGCACCACCTATCGGAACCAGGCCAAAAATCTCAGTGTCTCCAATTGCATTTGCACACTCCAATCCCATCCCTTTACATTCTTGCAAATTGCATGCTTTACTTTCCGTTGCTCGTATACTCTTGTTATGCTTGGTTGATGTGTATTGTGAATGTTTAAACTTGTGCTAAAACTTCACCTTAACTTAAAGAAATTAAAAACTGCTACTTTTCTTGGCTAAGAGTCTATTCACCCCCCTCTAGACACCTCTTCTCGATCCTTTCAATTGGTATAAGAGCATTGGTCTCCATTGATTTGGTTTAAACACCTTTGGAGGAAGATGGACGAGTCTACGTTGGGGAGTCTTAGACGTAGAGTGCCTATGCTTGATGGAGAGTACTTTCATGAGTGGAAAAATGAGATGCTTGTGATTTTCAATGAATATCAATTGAGCAAGTATATTACTAGCCCTTGTGCACCTCATGTGGATCCTTTGCATCCTACCCTTGATGAGTCCGTTGACATGATCCGCAACTTTAGAACTGTTAATCTTATCACTAGAGGGTTTCCTAGAAACTTGATAGGTTGCTTGCCTACTCTTGATTGTTCCTACACTATATGGAGATTTCTTGAGGAACGATTTCCTAACTATTCCTTGAAAAACTTAGATGATATCCTTCATAAGTCTATTGCTTTGACTAAAATAAGTCCTAATGATCCCAAGTATGGTGATTACTTGTTTGAGCTTCGTGACCTTATGCGTGACAAAGAAGATGTTGGAATCATTAGCAATATCATCTACGAAGTCATTAGAATCCATAAATATGCACATTGTCATGGTCATAAATCTAATGAATCACTCTCTCTAGGAATTGACCCATCACAAGACGATGTTGAACACGGATACTATGATGAGGATGATGATAGTGACTTCGATCTCGATGAATCTGTGAGACACTTTGGTCTTATGGATAATCTTCGCGGCTACATGGCTGGAGGAAAGGAATGGGTCCTTGGTAGTGGATGTACCGATCATATTACCGGAGATAAGGATATGTTTTCTGAGCTTGCTGAAAACGACGACCCTCGAAAGTATGTAACTTTTGGTGATAACTCAAAGGGTAAGGTGGTTGGCCTTGGTAAGGTGGCCATATCACATGATAGCTCCATACAAAATGTTATGCTTGTTGAATCTCTTGGCTATAATCTACTTTCCGTATCTAGACTTGCTGACTTTGGTTTCAATGTCCTATGCACTGAAGTAGATTGCCAAGTGTTTTGTAGAGATACTCATAATATGGTCTTTATCGGTATACGTAGAGGTGATATTTACATTGTCAATTTTGCTAAAAAGGCTCAACCTAGAACTTGCTTTATTGGTAATCTTCTAAAGGCTGGTCGTGGCATAGAAGGTTAGGTCATGTGGGCATGAGAAATCTTGATAAGCTTATTAAAGGTAATCATATCCTTGGAGTGAAAGATGTTATATTTGAAAAGGATAGATTATGTAGTGCTTGTCAAGCAGGAAAACAAGTTGGAGGAAGTCACCCCATGAAGAACATCATGACCACAATACAAAAAAAGGACACATCCGTGACATTTGGGCCGAACGAATTTTTTTCCGTCATACTTATGACACTTCTATGACGATAATTGTGACAAAAACCGGTATGATCATAGATGTGGTGGGCTCCTACTTCTATGACAAAAAATCATGACAGAAAATGGGCTTTTCGTCCTGGGTGGGCTGGAGACGCAGCTGCATGACATTCTTTGAGCCGTCCATGACGGAAAAAACCGTGGTAGAAGCAAGGGCGAGGAAAATATCATGGTGTTCCCAGTTATGGTGGGTGGTCGGGGCCGAGCAATGTGTGTTTCTCTCGTACACGCACGCGCGTGGGTGCGAGGCATTGGGCTCTAACTGAACCCAAGTGATTGCACTGCAGGCTACGCATTATTGATCCCCAGTGATCAATCGATGGCTGTTAACTGAACCCGATCGAGCGATTCCTTTGCTACTGCTGCTAACTAAAGCCGATTGATGCTGCCTCTGGATGAATAGTGAGCGTTGCTCGGGGGGTTTGGATGAACAGTTCCCGGTGGGAGTGGATGAACAGGACCTAGTGGTGTTGCATCTAGATGAACAGGACCCCGATCGATCGAGCGTGTTGGGGATGGATGAAGAGGACCCTGTGGAGGGCTGGATGGACAGGACCACCCCATGGAGGGCTGGATGAATAGTAGATGGTGGAGGGTTGGATGAACAGTAGCCCGTGGAGGGATGGTTGAATAGGAGCCCATGGAGAGGGCTGACTGAACAGTAGCCGGTGGAGTAGCGCGCGGTGGAGGCTGGATGAATAGGAGCCCGTGGATGAACAATTGCAGGTGGAGGCTAGAGGAGGTCAACGGTGGATGAACAGTAGCCCGTGGAGGCTAGAGGGGGTCCACGGTGGAGATGAGCAGTATCCCATGGAGTCCTGTTTTGCGGTACGCCACACCCCTCCCGATCAATAGGACCCCCATTTCGACCTTAGCGCTCCAACACAAGTCTGTTTCCTCCGTTTTGCGGTACGCCACACCCCTCCTGATCAACAGGACCCCCGTTTTGACCATAGGAGGTCCGTTTCCTCCGTTTTGTGGTACGCCAGGCCCCTCCTGATGAACAGGATCCCATTTCGAACGTAGCCGGTCGAACACAAGGCTGTTTCCTTCGTTCAGCGGTACGCCAGGCCTCGTTTCCATCGGTTGTTCCGTCCAAGCCGGTTGGCTCCCACGCGTTCCGTTGCCTCCCGATGAACACGACGCATTTCGTTGCCTCCCCATGAACATGATGATGACGCAGTTTCTCCGTTCAGACCCAGCCATGTACATGAGCCTGTCCGTACGTATGCATGAGTAGGCATTTGAGATCCCGCCCGTATGTATGTACGTGGCCATATTTTCTTTCTTGCACACTGGCCGATGTACGTATGTGTACATGCTACGCGCGCGCCTCTACATCAACCAGTATGTACGTACACGTTTGCGACCAGAATGACAATGCTACGTACGCTTCGACCAGGTGGGTCCCGACTGTTAGGCACTTCCTTGCGTGCGAAGATGTAGCTGGTGGGTCCCAACAGTCAGGGTGGCGAATCGTTTTTTTTTGCCCGGACGCACTTCCTTGCGTGCGAAAATGTAGCTGGTGGGTCCCCGCAGTCAGGGGGAAACGTTTCTTTCGTGAAATACGGTGGCCCGTCCGGTGGGTCCCTCTTGTCAGGTGGAGGAATAATTATTTTGCGCGTAATAAGGAGGCACTTCCTTGCTGTGGCCGTGGACCCAGCTGTCAGCCTCTCCACGTACATTCCACGTCCGATGGAAGCCGTTCCTTGACCACGTTGACCACGCCGTGTTAAGAGCACAGGGGCGATGGACGACGACGAGGCCTAGGAAGGGGACGACGCGGAGCCGGGGAAGACGCGACAGTGGATGCCCACGCATAGAGGAATATGAGAGTTCACTGGTTCGCTGCGGTGTGAGGCTGCCGTCTGTGACGCCCGGATAATTAAGCTACGGTAACCTCTGCTAAATATGCCACGTCACCTCCCGAAGTGTTTAATCTCGCGTCGGTTCGAAACTTTTCAAATTCAAAATTTAAATATTGTCAAACATCAACAGTTTTCAAAACATCAAAACAAAAATGTTCGGGTTGTGCCGAATATCACAGAGGTAATTATAGTAAAGAGAACACAAATTTATCAAATACTTAAATGCCCTAAATTGAATTAAAACAGTTAAAGAAAATAAATTAAAGAAAAGAAATAAAAACAGAATACAAAAAAAAGGAGAAGCCCCCCCCCCCTGCTGGACCGCGGCCCAGCTGGCCATCGGGCCAACCAGGCCGGCCCAGGTCGGCCCCCCACTCCTCTCCCTTATCCATAACCTCCCCCCA
>NC_041382.1:460025046-460032340 GCF_002162155.2 Triticum dicoccoides | reverse complement strand
CTACGCCGTCGACCACGCGCCCGGCGCCGGCGCCCCCCCTCTGCGCCCGCTCGGCCCTCTCCTGGGTCGGGCGCCCCGCAGCGCCTCGCGCCCGCACCTGCGGCACCCGTAGCACCCGAACCCAATATGGCCCCTAGGGGCCTATGACAAACGGGGCCCGTGCCCCATAACGTTTTTGAAAAAAAAGAAGGAAAAGGAATAAAAAAAAATAAAAAAATAAAAAATGATTTAATAAAATAAATTATTAATTAATTAATTAACTAATGAATTAATTAAGTTAATTAATCCGGTTTAATTAATTTAATTAACTAGTTAAGTTTAATTAAACTGTAATTAGATTAACCTAAACCCTAATTAACCTAATTAGAGGATGACAGGTGGGTCCCCCCTGGACCCACATGTCAGGTTGACCAAGTCAACTCTGTTGACTGCTGACGTCAGCATGACATCATGCTGATGTCATAAATCCATTTTTCGAATTAATTAAATAATTAATTAAATTCCAGAAATTAATAAAATCTTTAGAAAATCATATCTTTTAATCCGTAACTCGGATTAAAATATTTTCAACATGAAAGTTGCTCAGAACGACGAGACGAATCCGGATACGCGGTCCGTTCGTCCGCCACACACCCCTAACCTATCGAACCCGCAACTTTCCCCCTCCGGCTCCTCTGCCCGAAAACATGAAACACCGGGAATACTTTCCCGGGGGTTTTCCCCCCTTCACCGGTATCACCTACTACCGCGTTAGGGCACACCGAACACCGCGTATTGCCTTGATATATTTTGTGGTGCTTTGTTTGCTCTGTATTCATTATTTCTTCCCCCTCTTCTCTCCGGTAGACTACGAGACCGACGCTGCTGCTGACCAGTTCGACTACGGAGTTGACGACCCTCTCTCTTGCCAGAGCAACCAGGCAAGCCCCCCCTTTGATCACCAGATATCGCCTACTCTTCTCTATACTGCTTGCATTAGAGTAGTGTAGCATGTTACTGCTTTCCGTTAATCCTATTCTGATGCATAGCCTGTCATTGCTGCTACAGTCATTGATACCTTACCCGCAATCCTAAATGCTTAGTATAGGATGCTAGTGTTCCATCAGTGGCCCTACACTCTTGTCCGTCTGCCATGCTATACTACTGGGTTGTGATCACTTCGGGAGGTGATCACGGGCATATACTATATACTTTACACTGTTACATTACCTGTGATACTGTTCGGAGTTGGGGGCTGAAGGGGCAGGTGGCTCCATCCCGGTAGAGGTGGGCCTGGGTTCCCGACGGCCCCCGACTATTACTTTGTGGCGGAGCGGCAGGGTAGGTTGAGACCACCTAGGAGACAGGTGGGCCTGGCCCTGTTCGGCGTTCGCGGATACTTAACACGCTTAACGAGATCTTGGTATTTGATCCGAGTTGGCTACGAGCCTATACGCACTAACCATCTACGCGGGAGTAGTTATGGGTATCCCGACGTCGTGGTATCAGCCGAAGCACTTCAGACGTCAGCGACGGAGCGGCGCGCGCCGAATTGGACTGGAACACCACTAGGCTAGGTCTGCTTTCGGCCGCCCACGCAACGTGCAGGTGTGCTCAGGGCGATGGGCCCAGACCCCTGCGCGCTTAGGTTTAGACCGGCGTGCTGGCCTCTCTGTTTTGCCTAGGTGGGGCTGCGACGTGTTGATCTTCCGAGGCCGGGCATGACCCTGGAAAGTGTGTCCGGCCAAATGGGATCGAGCGTGTTGGGCTATGTGGTGCACCCCTGCAGGGAAGTTAATCTATTCGAATAGCCGTGATCTTCGGTAACAGGACGACTTGGAGTTGTACCTTGACCTTATGACAACTAGAACCGGATACTTAATAAAACACACCCTTCCAAGTTCCACAGACAACCCGGTGATCGCTTTTCTACAGGGCGACGAGGAAAGGATCGCCGGGTAGGATTATGCTATGCGATGCTGCTTGGAGATGCTACTTGGAGATGCTACTTGAGGATGCTACTTGGAGGACTACAATCTACTCTCTTCTATATGCTGCAAGACGGAGGCTGCCAGAAGCGTAGTCTTCGACAGGATTAGCTATCCCCCTCTTATTCTGGCATTCTGCAGTTCAGTCCACCGATATGGCCTCCTTACACATATACCCATGCATATGTAGTGTAGCTCCTTGCTTGCGAGTACTTTGGATGAGTACTCACGGTTGCTTTTCTCCCTCTTTTCCCTTTTCCTCTTCTTCTCGGATGCCGCAACCAGACGTTGGAGCCCAGGATCTAGATGCCACCTTCGGCTACGACGACTACTACTCTGGAGGTGCCTACTACTACGTGCAGCCCGCTGGCGACGACCAGGAGTAGTTTAGGAGGATCCCAGGCAGGAGGCCTGCGCCTCTTTCGATCTGTATCCCAGTTTGTGCTAGCCTTCTTAAGGCAAACTTGTTTAACTTATGTCTGTACTCAGATATTGTTGCTTCCACTGACTCGTCTATGATCGAGCACTTGTATTCGAGCCCTCGAGGCCCCTGGCTTGTATTATGATGCTTGTATGACTTATTTATGTTTTTAGAGTTGTGTTGTGATATCTTTCCGTGAGTCCCTGATCTTGATCGTACACGTTTGCGTGCATGATTAGTGTACGATTGGATCGGGGGCGTCACAAGTTGGTATCAGAGCCGACTGCCTGTAGGAATCCCCTTTTCCAACTCCTTGGTCGAAGTCGAGTCTAGTCGTTGAAAAACTTTTACTAACATGGCTGTGTGGCCCATGGGCCCACGTCGCCATCGGGAGGTACTAGGATCTTTTATTCCTCGACCTTTACTCTGGGATTCTGAACCCTCTTCTATTCGGGTTAAACGATTTTTACTAAAAACTAACTTTAGGTTCTCGCAAGTACTTTCTCCCGGAGAGCCCCTCACTTCAGATGACCGTCTGCTAACCAGAAGATTCCGAAGATACTCTACGATGTGCTCTCGAGACTATGTGCCATCGCTTTTGCAATTCACTTCCATCGATAAATCCCTCTGGATAACTACTTACACCTATCGTTCATATTGTCATCCCCAGTTGCTCTTGTTATTACAAGATGTCCTGAAATACTCTTCGTTATTCCGAGAATTCTTTACGCTTACTGCCCTGCAGTTCCTTGCTGCATGAATACCCCTACGGATAATTACTCGCGCTTGCCGAGTATCCTCTCATCCCCAGTTGTTCATGTGTTTCACAAAAGTCTTCAAAATAATATTCGATCTTCCTAAAATCCTCTGGAGCCTTTGGCTCTTGAAATTCTTGCTTGCTTGCATTATGGTTAATCCCATAAGTCTCGTAGTCTTAATGACATTCCTTGTCATCATCATTTTGAGTCTGTTGACTCAATATGTTTGCGAATGCACGCAATCATCATTGATCCTTATAAATTACTTCTCCGGCTAAGCTGCCATTCTTTTAACTGGAATTGGTTCTCGACCAATTCAATTGTCATTGATTGTACCCTAAGGCTATTCAACTTATCCATCCCTAATCAGAGCATTGCTTTGATCCCTTGATTTGGAAATCATAATTCCTTTGCATTTGAGAATTGAGTGAGTTAGTTGTTTCTATAATCTGATCTCCTTGCATTCTTCTTCCTCTAGTTGAGTACCGATACTCGTATCAGATCCTTTGTGGACCACCAAGTCCTTTGTTGGATTGTTATCCGACAGTGTCCTTCACATTTGATCACCTTGTGAGTTCTTCCCCTGATACATAATGCCTTTGTTAAGTTGTATCCTCTGCTTGGCCAACCATGCTCTGCTTTCGGG
The DNA here is from genome assembly GCF_002162155.2 of Triticum dicoccoides. Classification (NCBI taxonomy): domain Eukaryota; kingdom Viridiplantae; phylum Streptophyta; class Magnoliopsida; order Poales; family Poaceae; genus Triticum; species Triticum dicoccoides. The sequence goes on along the minus strand of NC_041382.1, from coordinate 460,028,548 downwards.
CTAGTGTTATTTACTCTTGAAACTTGTGGTATCTGTTTCTAAGAAGCCCCTATGGGTTGAACATATGCCTTCTCTAAACCGTGTGAACCCGAAAGTTTTCACGAGTCATACTCTTCTTGTGCTTCACCAGATAAAATTTCAACACTGCAACTTCATCGAACGTGAGAAGTGAATGAAAGTTTATGCATTGGAGAAGTGGGAGTCGACCTTGAACTTGTGTTCATGCCCATGGACACGATGTAGATCTTATCATTAAAGCTTCTCTTAAATAAATTATTCCTTTGGTATAAGTTCACCTTATATCTAGGATCTGGACTTTTGCAACCGTGGTTCCGACCATGATTGTTCTTCTTTGATCTCAGTTCTCGGACAAGTTGAAACAATTGTCTTCTATGGATCAATACACCAGTCCAACCTTTACTTTGATCTTGTGTCGAGTATTACCCCCCTGGTATCTCGAGATTATCATGGAACTGCATAACTTTTTATGAGTTCTTCATCAAGTGCTACCTTCCCACTGATTCCAATTTTTCGCGGGCTCTGAGTTATTGAACACTCAAAGACACCGATAACTGAACCGAGTCCGCTCTACGGTTCAACAACTCTTCAGTAAGCTTCTATAAGTACGAGTTTGTACCCGATCACGCCATTCCTAGCCTGTTTGGCTATATCATTGTCGTGACGATTCTAATGGTGCTACCTGGTCCTTATTCTCGGAGCACCAATTTTCGACAATGAACTAACCTTACGTCGATTTTCCTCGTCATACCCTTTCACCTTAAACAACAAGCTTGAGCTCGAGTTTGTGTCGTACCCATGGTTCCAATGACTTTTGGCTTCATCATTCCTTTGACTTGATGTCGTCGCTGATTGATTACTTCTTTATGAAATCTGTCGACAAATTCCTCATCAACCTTATGAGTTCTTCCAGGATATCAATTGAATTCATGATGAGAAATACCATCCTTGTCCCTCGATGATTTGAGTTGTCAGCGGCAACATTCTTGCCTTCCCCCCCCCTCCCCCCAACACAAACTGGTTCACAATTTGTGTTGTACCTTGGTTTCCTTGCTATCCAGGAATTGTTCTTCTTTACCTTGGAGTATTACCGTCCTTTATGTCAAGAATGTTCTGAGATTTGTTCCACCTCTTGAGAACTCTTGACATAGAAATACTTCTCACCATCACCATTCTTTCTTGGTCCCTGTGTTAATTCCAACAAGTGAACGGTGTTGTTTGGATTCTTTCCTTCTAGCAACCCTATCTCTTTGAAGTTAATGGTTGGAAGTTCATTCTTAGGCTATTGATTATTGCATCACCATTCTGACATTGGTCGTGCAACCCAACCCATATTTCGGGCGCACCTTTCAACCAATGTTTAATGGTGTATGTTTTCCTCGAGCATACTTCCTTATATCATTTGATCTGGCTAATGTTATCTCCTTGTTCACATAGTTGTGGAAATCCATCCTTTTTGGAGATGTCAATGGGTTGTCGTTGAGTCAATCAGTCACCTCCTCACCTCTCCTTGATTTAATGATGAACTCTTGTTTCGGAACTCGCTTCCATAGTTCATTTCCTGAAAATCTTACAATGTCAACTCGTCAATTGTGTTGCACCTTTTCTTCTCAGGCATCCTGAGTTTGAGGTATCATGACACCAATTGGATATGAATCTCGGTCAGATATGATGGTTGGGACAACTTTCCGAGAGTTATGATGTTGATCCTTTGGTGACCCGGTAACCTGATGTCATGCCTAGCACCCCCCCCCCCCTAGCTGGAGGACCTACCATTATGGTTTATTTGCAAGGATAACCGTTCTTCTTGGAGGAAATTGTAAGACCTATGTTATAAACTGTTCCTGATGGATCCATTGAGTATCCAAAAACCGGCCTTTGCTTGAAGACCATGTCAATGCTATCTCGAAGCATGTCAATGGTACTCCGATTTTCAACAGGGACATTTGAAGCACTGTGCTAAATTTTATTTATCACTTATCCTAACACCGTTGTATGGGTAATATCATGAGATTCCTCCCCCCCCCCCTTACCTAAAGAGTTGTCTACATTATATCCTGCCACAGATATCATGCTATGTTTGTCCTTGGGAAGGATATATCCCTGAAATATGTGTTTAGACACATTTTCCTTTCCATTGTTCTGTTTAATATGATAATCATATTTTACTTTCCATTGGTTGTTTGAACCTTTCTTGTGATCTATATGATCTAAGCAGCAATATTCTACTGCTTATGTAAACTCCTCGGTGTGCAATTCTGTCAGTAAGACCCTGTTACTATTGTTGATGACATTCCGGTAGCCACCGATGGACGAGAACCTTGCCTATTGGTCCGCCTCGTTTAACGAGCAGGAAAGTGGTTCTCTTCGTCCCTCGCCCTTGGTACCAACGTTGTTGCCGACATAACTGACTTGGTACTCTCTGAAATGCCTTACTTACATGATCGTGCAAGACGTCATCACCCTCCTTACTTTTAAAACCACATGGTGGGCCCATAACCCACAGTTCCACAGGATCGAAACCTGACTCTCCTGTACACCCCCCTGTTCCCAAAGTTATTCCTCCTGCGTGGACTCGTACATAATTCATGAGCCACCTTCCGATGAGATCATCAATTCTGGCAATGAAAACAATAATTATTCCGTTGCTTGAAACCCCTTTCACCATCTGACTAGGCATTGAACGATTGCCTGGCTGCCTGAAACTTCTTATTGTACCTTCCAACTTACTCTCGATGTGTTCTATTTGTTCAACTCGAGAGCTACTCATATGCTCATTCATGGGTTAATCCCAGATCATTACCCTTATAACATACTATCGTTGCCAATATGCCTCGTTACCTATTCGTAAATACGATGAAGATCCCGAAGAAAGGATGCCGACTTCATCATGATGACCTGAAGCGGAGAAATGAAAACATCAATGTACTGGACCGGTCTCTTCGAGGAGAGCAACCAAGACCGAGAAGATCCGTTAGAATTTCGCAACCACAACTTCCCCCTTACTCCACCGCTTAAATCTCGGGACGAGATTTCTTGTAGTGGAGGAGATTTGTGACGCCCGGATAATTAAGCTACAGTAACCTCTGCTAAATATGCCACGTCACCTCCCGAAGTGTTTAATCTCGCGTCGGTTCGAAACTTTTCAAATTCAAAATTTAAATATTGTCAAACATCAACAGTTTTCAAAACATCGAAACAAAAATGTTCGGGTTGTGCCGAATATCACAGAGGTAATTATAGTAAAGAGAACACAAATTTATCAAATACTTAAATGCCCTAAATTGAATTAAAACAGTTAAAGAAAATAAATTAAAGAAAAGAAATAAAAACAGAATACAAAAAAAAGGAGAAGCCCCCCCCCTGCTGGACCGCGGCCCAGCTGGCCATCGGGCCAACCAGGCCGGCCCAGGTCGGCCCCCCACTCCTCTCCCTTATCCATAACCTCCCCCCACTCCCCCACGCACCCACCGACACTCCCGCT
>NC_041382.1:460024334-460024827 GCF_002162155.2 Triticum dicoccoides | reverse complement strand
CGGGATCGAGGGAGGAGGCCCCCGACGCCACCCGGAGCACAACCTAGCCGGCGTGCCCTCTCGCCGGCGCCGCCTCCCCACCGGACTGCCGCCTCACCGTCCTCCTCCTCGTCCCCTCCTCGCCATACCACCTCGCGGACGCTGCCTGGAGCCCGCACCGCCGCCGTGGGACCTCGCCCGGAGCTACATCGCCGTCGCCTCGTCGTCCTCGCCGGATCTCCCTCGTCGGACTTCCCCGAACTCCGTCGAGCCCACTGCCCGGACCCTACTCCCCGCAGTGAGCACCCCCGTGCCCCTCCTCTCTCTCCCTCGCCCGGCCGCGTCCCCGACTGGCCTCACGGCGCCGCACCACGCCGGTCGCCCCGTGCCCTCGCCAGCCCCCCTCAGCGCCCTCCCCTGCACATCCCCGATGCGCGTTCGCGCTCACCGCGCGGCAACCGCGCCCGTCCGCGCCTGCGCCCCGCCTTTGCTCGCGGCCACCACGGCCACGGCC
>NC_041382.1:460012589-460024263 GCF_002162155.2 Triticum dicoccoides | reverse complement strand
TACTGCTTTCCGTTAATCCTATTCTGATGCATAGCCTGTCATTGCTGCTACAGTCATTGATACCTTACCCGCAATCCTAAATGCTTAGTATAGGATGCTAGTGTTCCATCAGTGGCCCTACACTCTTGTCCGTCTGCCATGCTATACTACTGGGCTGTGATCACTTCGGGAGGTGATCACGGGCATATACTATATACTTTACACTGTTACATTACCTGTGATACTGTTCGGAGTTGGGGGCTGAAGGGGCAGGTGGCTCCATCCCGGTAGAGGTGGGCCTGGGTTCCCGACGGCCCCCGACTGTTACTTTGTGGCGGAGCGGCAGGGCAGGTTGAGACCACCTAGGAGACAGGTGGGCCTGGCCCTGTTCGGCGTTCGCGGATACTTAACACGCTTAACGAGATCTTGGTATTTGATCCGAGTTGGCTACGAGCCTATACGCACTAACCATCTACGCGGGAGTAGTTATGGGTATCCCGACGTCGTGGTATCAGCCGAAGCACTTCAGACGTCAGCGACGGAGCGGCGCGCGCCGAATTGGACTGGAACGCCACTAGGCTAGGTCAGCTTTCGGCCGCCCACGCAACGTGCAGGTGTGCTCAGGGCGATGGGCCCAGACCCCTGCGCGCTTAGGTTTAGACCGACGTGCTGGCCTCTCTGTTTTGCCTAGGTGGGGCTGCGACGTGTTGATCTTCCGAGGCCGGGCATGACCCAGGAAAGTGTGTCCGGCCAAATGGGATCGAGCGTGTTGGGCTATGTGGTGCACCCCTGCAGGGAAGTTAATCTATTCGAATAGCCGTGATCTTCGGTAACAGGACGACTTGGAGTTGTACCTTGACCTTATGACAACTAGAACCGGATACTTAATAAAACACACCCTTCCAAGTTCCACAGACAACCCGGTGATCGCTTTTCTACAGGGCGACGAGGAAAGGATCGCCTGGTAGGATTATGCTATGCGATGCTGCTTGGAGATGCTACTTGGAGATGCTACTTGAGGATGCTACTTGGAGGACTACAATCTACTCTCTTCTATATGCTGCAAGACGGAGGCTGCCAGAAGCGTAGTCTTCGACAGGATTAGCTATCCCCCTCTTATTCTGGCATTCTGTAGTTCAGTCCACCGATATGGCCTCCTTACACATATACCCATGCATATGTAGTGTAGCTCCTTGCTTGCGAGTACTTTGGATGAGTACTCACGGTTGCTTTTCTCCCTCTTTTCCCTTTTCCTCTTCTTCTCGGATGCCGCAACCAGACGTTGGAGCCCAGGATCTAGATGCCACCTTCGGCTACGACGACTACTACTCTGGAGGTGCCTACTACTATGTGAAGCCCGCTGGCGACGACCAGGAGTAGTTTAGGAGGATCCCAGGCAGGAGGCATGCGCCTCTTTCGATCTGTATCCCAGTTTGTGCTAGCCTTCTTAAGGCAAACTTGTTTAACTTATGTCTGTACTCAGATATTGTTGCTTCCGCTGACTCATCTATGATCGAGCACTTGTATTCGAGCCCTCGAGGCCCCTGGCTTTTATTATGATGCTTGTATGACTTATTTATGTTTTTAGAGTTGTGTTGTGATATCTTTCCGTGAGTCCCTGATCTTGATCGTACACGTTTGCGTGCATGATTAGTGTACGATTGGATCGGGGGCGTCACAAGTTGTTATCAGAGCCGACTGCCTGTAGGAATCCCCTTTTCCAACTCCTTGGTCGAAGTCGAGTCTAGTCGTTGAAAAACTTTTACTAACATGGCTGTGTGGCCCATGGGCCCACGTCGCCATCGGGAGGTATTAGGATCTTTTATTCCTCGACCTTTACTCTGGGATTCTGAACCCTCTTCTATTCGGGTTAAACGATTTTTACTAAAAACTAACTTTAGGTTCTCGCAAGTACTTTCTCCCGGAGAGCCCCTCACTTCAGATGACCGTCTGCTAACCAGAAGATTCCGAAGATACTCTACGATGTGCTCTCGAGACTATGTGCCATCGCTTTTGCAATTCACTTCCATCGATAAATCCCTCTGGATAACTACTTACACCTATCGTTCATATTGTCATCCCCAGTTGCTCTTGTTATTACAAGATGTCCTGAAATACTCTTCGTTATTCCAAGAATTCTTTACGCTTACTGCCCTGCAGTTCCTTGCTGCATGAATACCCCTACGGATAATTACTCGCGCTTGCCGAGTATCCGCTCATCCCCAGTTGTTCATGTGTTTCACAAAAGTCTTCAAAATAATATTCGATCTTCCTAAAATCCTCTGGAGCCTTTGGCTCTTGAAATTCTTGCTTGCTTGCATTATGGTTAATCCCATAAGTCTCGTAGTCTTAATGACATTCCTTGTCATCATCATTTTGAGTCCGTTGACTCAATATGTTTGCGAATGCACGCAATCATCATTGATCCTTATAAATTACTTCTCCGGCTAAGCTGCCATTCTTTTAACTGGAATTGGTTCTCGACCAATTCAATTGTCATTGATTGTACCCTAAGGCTATTCAACTTATCCATCCCTAATCAGAGCATTGCTTTGATCCCTTGATTTGGAAATCATAATTCCTTTGCATTTGACAATTGAGTTAGTTAGTTGTTTCTATAATCTGATCTCCTTGCATTCTTCTTCCTCTAGTTGAGTACCGATACTCGTATCAGATCCTTTGTGGACTACCAAGTCCTTTGTTTGATTGTTATCCGACAGTGTCCTTCACATTTGATCACCTTGTGAGTTCTTCCCCTGATACATAATGCCTTTGTTAAGTTGTATCCTCTGCTTGGCCAACCATGCTCTGCTTTCGGGCTTGTGTTATTTACTCTAGAAACTTGTGGTATATGTTTCTAAGAAGCCCCTATGGGTTGAACATATGCCTTCTCTAAACCGTGTGAACCCGAAAGTTTTCACGAGTCATACTCTTCTTGTGCTTCACCAGATAAAATTTCAACACTGCAACTTCATCGAACGTGAGAAGTGAATGAAAGGTTATGCATTGGAGAAGTGGGAGTCGACCTTGAACTTGTGTTCATGCCCATGGACATGATGTAGATCTTATCATTAAAGCTTCTCTTAAATAAATTATTCCTTTGGTATAAGTTCACCTTATATCTAGGATCTGGCCTTTTGCAACCGTGGTTCCGACCATGATTGTTCTTCTTTGATCTCAGTTCTCGGACAAGTTGAAACAATTGTCTTCTATGGATCAATACACCAGTCCAACCTACGGCCGCGAGACTGATCAATACACCGGTCTCGGACATTTTCACCGTGGCGCTGGTTTGGGTGGCTGGAGCAAGAAGACCAAAGGTTGAAGAAGCACTACGGCCGTTGGATGGACATCGTACGGTCACTCGAGCTAGAATCGTGCATATTGACTAAGTTGACAAAGCCCTCCGTCCCCATCAACTTAGTAGGCCCACAAGTCAGCCTACCACTATACTGGGTCCCAGCTAGCAGGGGGAGTATTCAATTTTTGTGCGTAATAAGGAGGCACTTCCTTGCGTGCGAAAATATAGCTAGTGCGTCCGAGCTGTCAGCGGCGGTAACATTTTTTCGTGAAATATAGAGGCCCTTTTGGTGGGTCGCAGATGTCAGGTGGACGAATCATTATTTTGCATGTAATAAGGAGGCATTTCCTTGCGTGTGGTCGTGGACCCAGCTGTCAGCCTTTCCACGTACAGTACTCTTCCGATGGAAGTCGTTTGTTGACCACATTGACCACGCCGCGCCGAGAGCACCAAGGCGATGGATGACGGTGAGGCCTAGGAAGGGGACGACGCGGAGCCAGGGAAGACGCGGCAGTGGATGCCCGCACGAAGAGGAGTACGAGGGTTCACTGGTTCGGCTGTGGTGTGAGGTTGTCGTCGCCGCAGAATAACAGGGGGTGTGGGTGAGTAGAGGGATGGCCTGGCCAGCGGTGGGAGTAGTAGGGGGCGGTGAGGCCTCCGTGGCACCGCAGCCGGCCACGGGAGGCGGGAGCACGAGGCACGACCGACACTGGTTTGGGCGGCTGGATCAAGAAGACTAGAGGTTGAAGAAGCACTACGACCATTGGATGGACATCGTACAATCACTGGAGCTAGAATCGTGCATATTGACTAAGTTGACAAAGCCCTCCGTCCCTGTCAACTTAGTAGGCCCACAAGTCAGCCTACCACTATACTGGGTCCCGGCTAGAAGGGGGAGTATTCATCTTTTGTGCGTAATAAGGAGGCACTTCCTTGCGTGCGAAGATAAAGCTGGTGGGTCCGAGCTGTCAACGGCGGTAAAAAAATTTCGCGAAATACAGAGGCCCTTTCGGTGGGTCCCAGATGTCAGGTTGAGGAATCATTATTTTGCATGTAATAAGGAGGCATTTCCTTGCATGCGGCCGTGGACCCAGCTGTCAGCCTCTCCACGTATAGTCCACTTCAGATGCATGTCGGTCGTTGACCACGTTTGACCAGGACGCACCAAGAGCACCAGGGCGGTGGACGACGGAGAGGCCTAGGAAGGGAATGACACAGAGGCAGGGAAGACTCGACAGTTGTTTCCCACATGGAGGGGAGTACGACTGTACGAGGGTTTACTGGTTCGTCTGCCGTCACCGAAGAATAACAGCAGGTGTGGGTGAGTAGAGGGATGGCTAGGCCAGCGATGGGAGTACGGTGGGGCGGTGAGGCTTGCGCGGCAGCACAGCCGGCCGTGGGGAGGAGGGAGCAAGCAGTCCCGCCGGCGCTTGTTTGAGCGACTGGAGCAGGAAGAGTAGAGATTGAAGAAGCACGACGGTCGTTGGATGGACATCCAACAGTCATTGCTTGTGCGTCAACCTTTTTTTAGGAAAGCCTCAAATCTGTGGAAAACAACATACAACCCATCTGCCATTATTTATAATAATTTACAGCCCATTTGCTAATTATTAAGGTTTTTTTGGAGCCCATATTCTTTTTGTTAGCATTATAGCCCATATTGTGGCCACTGTTAAAAAATTGTATGAAATTTTGCATATTTCGGTGCGGTCCGAACTGTTTTTAATCCCGAAATTTCGAGTCACATTCAAACTGATTTTAAAAATAAATGTATATCAATATAAAATCCAAAAAAATGTCCATGCATAAAAATCAATGCAATTTAAAATCTCAAAATGAAAAAAAGAAATTTGAAACTAATTGTCGGTTTGATGTGTTTTAAAAATGTACAGCCCATTTCTCATTACTGATAGGCAATTTCCCGGCCAGCCGAATGAAGCTCTCCTCGTCTTGAAAGATTTGCAGCCCAATAGGCCTGGCAAATCACAAAAAAACTGGGTTGTGGCCGTGGACCCAGCTGCGGTCGTGGACCCAACTGTCAGCCTCTCCACGTACAATACTCTTCCGATGGAAGTCGGTCGTTGACCACATTGACCACGCCGCACCTAGAGCACCAAAGCGGTGGACGACGACGAGGCCTAAGAAGGGGACGACACGGAGCCGGGGAAGACGCGGCAGTGGATGCCCACACGGAGAGGAGTACGAGGGTTCATTGGTTCAGCTACGGTGTGAGGCTGCCGTCGCCGCAGAATAACAGGGGGTGTGGGTGAGTAGAGGGATACCCAGGCCAGCGGTGGGAGTAGTAGGGGGCGGTGAGGCCTCTGCGACATCACAGCCGGCCACCGGTGGCAGGAGCATGCGGCACGACCGGCGCTGGTTTGGGCGGCTAGAGCAAGAAGACCAGAGGTTGAAGAAGCACTACGGCCGTTGGATGAACATCGTAAGGTAACTGGAGCTAGAATCGTTCATATTGACTAAATTGACAAGCCCTCCATCCCCGTCAACTTGGTAGGCCCACAAGTCAGCCTCCCACTATGCTGGGTTCCAGTTGGCAGGGGGAGTATTCATTTTTTGTGCGTAATAAGGAGGCACTTCCTTGCTTGCGAAGATAGTTGGTGGGTCTGACCTGTCAGCGGGGGGCACGTTTTTCACGAAATATAGAGGCCCTTCCAGTGGGTCCCAGATGTCAGGTGGAGGAATCAAAGACTTGAGAAGGCGTACAGAACAAGCTAGTGTACCAGTAAAGAGACGTTGTTGAGTTTTAGAAAAAAGAGAGACGTGCTCCTATAGCTGGTTCAAATCCAAACCTAGACTATGACTATATATGGTGCTATGCTACTCTGCAAGTAATGAAACTGACATATCGAACGTTCGCTTCTCCTCTTCTCTACTTACTCTACCAAGGATCAGAAGATGTAGCCGCAGCAACCATGTCCGCTGGCTGCTCGTCCACCTGCTCTTCAGCAGGCAACAACCAAATATGCGCCAAGTCGCCACCCGTACCATCGCCTATGGGTCTCAACACACCCCCGCCGGCACGCGCACCGCAGCCGGTTGCTCATCGCAACCCGCTTCCGTTGGTGTGGTGCCACTGCTGCAAATCACGCAGAGTCATCCATCGCGTCTCAATCACAATCCTCAACCCTGGCCGAGTCTTCTACAAATGCCCGAATCATGGGATAATAATATGTTTAAGTGTTGTTCTGCTTCTTTTAGTTGCTAATTTTTTTAATAGTTTGGTTGATGTTCTTCCAATTTGATTCGTGCGGAAAAGGGAAGATTCATGTGATTTGTATTTCTTGGAAGTTGTTGATATGGGGGAGTGCAACTATGCTGATTATTTGGTTAGCCGAGGAATCCCAATACCAGCAGGTTGGGGTGTTGGACAAGTAACTAAAGGAACGACAGAAGAGGAAGATGCAGAGCAGAAGGTTAAAGATGCAGTTCCTCTGATCATGGCCAAGCAATAGCTGCTGAATGGCCTTGACAGCAATGAGGAGATGAAAGATCTTGTGAAGATAATGGGCAAAATCGATGTGCTTTGTAGGATGATTGTCTCTTTATTTGCAGTGTATGTAGCACTCGTGATGTATTCAGTGGCTATGACATGAGCACTTTGCTGAAACTAGTAATGAATGAAACCTATATAGCAGGTTGGGCGCAGTGTTTTGAACATCTAATGATTTCTATTAACGAAAATCAGGGGGTATCCCATTTTGCTCATAAATAAATAGCAGAGGCCCTTTTGGTAATAAATAAATAAATTAGCAGATGCCCTGTCGGGTCAGCTTTGTTCTCATTCAAAGACGTCGAGCAAATTGCATTCCAACAACAAACTATGTCATCAAATTCAAGTTTCACAGCCAAATATGAGTACAACTAAACAACAATGTCATCATGTTTTAGTCGTCATACAATCATCAAACACAAATCATCATACATAACAAGTGATGTTCTCACATGAAAATACTAAACAACATGTTCATCAGGTTTCAGTTGTCATAGCAAACACAACTTCAGATAGTAGATAAAAAACATCTTTTGACAGGAAAATACGACAAAAGCAATGTAATCATCATCCGCAGCTGCAGCATCAACATCTTCGCCATGTGTATCAGTCTGAATCGTAATTCCCCATGGTGTCATCTTCTTCTTCGTCCTCAACATCCTCGAACGTTGGCTTCTTCTTGATGAACTCTTGTATGTCCACAGCACGACAGGAAATCCTTTCACCAGCGTCATTGAGGTGATAGTTCTCAAAGATATTAGGAACATCTGTGTTATCTTGTACATCAGGAGCAGTGTAAGCATCATCTTGTTGTGCAACTTCATTAAACAAATTCCTCTCCTCAAAGCTTTGCAATACTCTCCAGTCATCGCTACGTGCAAATGTGTCTTCCAAGAAAAATATATGTGTTGCTTGATTTGCCAAAATAAAAGGCTTGTTGGTGTGGTACGCCGCCTTGACATTGATGGATTTGAAATAATCATCAGCTCTGGGTTTTGCGATCCTGGAAAACAGGTTATACCAACGATAGCACAACAGAACCACACACCGATGATCCTCGAAACTGAGATATAATGCAACTGAACAATGTTTATTATGTTAGCATACATTTCAGTTGTCTCTTTGTCATACGTATCCGTGCTCATGATGGCACTGTTTTGTGTCTTCCTGCCTTCATCTCTTGCAGGGGTGTTGTAGCGCACATCTCCAACAATGCAAGATTCATAATGTCTTACCCGAGTATCAGGACCCATTGCTAGTGAGTAAAGGGCATCATCAACTGCCTGCCCATCCTCCCGCATCTTCTTAACCTATGGTTAGAAAATAGACAAGCTGTACTCAATATATTAAAAAACTGACAGTGCAATTGAAAAGCTTACATGGCTCTTGAACCATTTCGCAAATCCTGCCATAACCAGTTTGTCAATGTTTATTGGATTTTGCGGTAGTAACTCCTTTTTGTAGATGTTGCACAACATAGTGATCACGTCAAACATCTAAATATATAAGAATGTGCTGCAAGTTTAGTAGATTATGATGTATAAGATGCAGTACTTAGCACTTACTTGATATAAGGTGGTATCTCAGGACAGTTATTCAACACATACCAAACCATTTTGTCCAAATCTTTAGGTTTTTCCTCTTGCCGACTCTTACCTGTAACTCGAATAGAATAATCAAAAACATTGAGCCCGGGATTGTCTTCATCCACCTCTTTGCTAAGCTGATCAGCTGTTTCAATATATTTTGAGCAGAATGTCAACGCTTCTATAGCAATGTAGGCCTCTGCAATGGAACCCTCGGGTCTAGCTCTGTTCCTAACATATCCCTTGAAAGTGCCTAGCCGCCTTTCAATAGGGTACATCCAACCATACTGTACTGGACCTCTAAGTAGTGCCTCATCAGGTAGATGAGCAGCCAAATGCACCATCACATCAAAGAAGGCTAGAGGATATATCTTCTCAAGGTCGCATATGATAGTTGGTATCTTGTCTCTAAGACGCTCCAAAGCATCTATCCTGATATTTCTACTTCAGAATTCCCTGAAGAATTGTCCCAACTCTGCAACTTCTCTGTATAAGTCAGGGCGGCCCAATCCTCTAAGGTTAACAGGTAAAACCCTTTGAAGTAGGACGTGGCAGTCATGAGTTTTCAACCCTTGTACCTTGTTTCCATCTACACTGACTCTCCTTTTAGGGTTGGAAGGAAATCCATGTGGGAATCTCACACGTGATAGGACCTCGCATAATTCTTTTCTTTTTACCTTGTCCAAGATGTACACAGCTGGTGACATATCCCGTGGTTTACCTTCATCTTGCACCTGCAAATCCTATCTGATACCCAGGTGTGTCAAATCAATCCTAGATTTTAAGGTATCTTTCTTCTTGCCTTCAATATTAAGAAGTGTGCCGATAATGCTGTCACATATATTTTTCACGATGTGCATCACATCAAGATTATGCCGCAGATCCAAATCTTTCCAATACTCCAAGTCGCACAAAGTGGACCTGCGGGTAAACAATAATCTGTCTTCTGCCTTGCCACGCTTCCTTTTCCCGCTACCATTCCCAGGATGGTTTCCTGGTTTAATATGCCTGACCTTCTCTAATTACACTTGCAACTCATAGGCGGTGAGCCTCTTTGGCGCATCACGGTTTTCATGCTTTGCATTGAACACATGTCTTCGGTATTTTCTAGGATGCGGCTTGTCCTTGGCAAGAAAACGACGGTGTCCAATGTAACAGATCTTGCTAAGTATTGCGTATGACAGCGGATTCCTATCACAGCGAACACATGCATTGTAACCATGTGTTGTTTGCCCTGACATAGTGCCCAAAGACAGATAATCATGGATGCACCAAATTATAACAGCACGCGGAAAGAAATCAGCTGGTGGGCTGCTATATAGGTCTCGAGTGAGAACACCCCTCCATAGTTGTTGAAGTTCCTTCACAAGAGGCTCCATGAACAAATCAAAATCCTTTCCAGGACTTTTTGTACATGGGATGAGCAAGGCCATCATGTAGTTTGATTCTTTGGTGCAGACATTTGGAGGCATGTTGTAAGGGATAACAAGCACTGGCCACATGCTATATGTGGCGCTCTGGTGGCCAAATGGGTTAAATCCATCTGAAGCTAAGCCAAGTCTAATGTTTCTCGGGTCAGCAACAAACTTTTCGTGTTTCTAATTGAAGCTTTTCCACTCACTACCATGTGATGGATGGCTCATTACATTATGATCTCTGTACTCCTGGTTCCTAGAATGCGACAATACATCCTCTCTTGTTTCAACATCATGAAACAACCTCTGTAATCTTGGTATAATTGGAAAATGTCTCAGAACATTATGAGGAATCCTCTTCACAACATCGCCATCTTTCCATCTTGATGATTTGGATTTCGGGCATTCACTTAAGTTGGCACAATCCTTCCAGAACAGAACACAATTATTCTTACAAACATGGATCATATCATATCCAATTCCAACAGCACGAAGGAAATTCTTCATGTTACTGTAGGTTTGTGGTAGCTCAGACGCATCTGGGAAAGCTTTGCGGAAAGCAGCGAACATAGCATCAAATGATTTGTTGGTCATCCGCTCAGATGTCTTCACCTGGAGAAAGGTGACCATGGCTGAGAATACTGACAGCTTATTCCCTAGGGTGACAGCCACGTTGCATTGTTCCAACATGCGGCCCCACCGTTTTTCTTCTGCAGGTGAAAGTTTACGGAATGCACAAGCATTTTGTATCATTGTTTCAATGTTGGTCAAACTCACTGGCTCCGCCACCACCACCTCCTCCTCCTCCTCCTCTGCCACCTGAGCATCAGGCAGATCAAGATGGTGATCTGCTGCTTCCACGTAGTTAATAACATTGACGTTCACAACATTACCATGATGAACCCACCTAGTATATGTGACCAACATCCCATACAAGTGTAGATGATTTTGCACAGTTGACTGGGGTCTTGTAACTGAATTCATACAACTGCTACACGGACAGAGCACATTTGATTTCGGACCACCGTACTCAGCTCCGATAAAGTTCATGAAGGTTTCAACCCCCTCGACATATGCAGCGGAGAATCTTCGAGCAGAAGTTATCCAAGTCATGTCCATCTGTTAGACATATAAATTAGTTATTCTACTAGATATTACAGGAAAAACATATATGCTTTTTTTATGATGTCCAGGAAAAAAATACCTAGGTCAATGTCTAAAGCTTTGGCAAGATATTTGGACGAGCAGATCTAAGTAACGAAATATATGTAAAGCTAATTCAGCAAACAGATTTGAGTGCTAAATTATGGCAGGCTGTTTCAGCAGGCAATGAGGCCGAGCACACAGCCATCGAACTATCGAAGGCCATCCAACAACAAAGATCGAGTATAAAATGGTGTAGAGCTATTTCACCTAACAGATTGGATACTAGACCATGGCAATCTACGTCACAATAAATATATGGCAGGATATTTTAGCAACTAATCGGCCTTGGCATGCCATCTCAGCTAAGCAGATTAAGTGTAGAACAGAGCAAGGAAGCTTCTTAAGCAGAGCATATTGACTGTAAACTACTTTGGCAAACAGTGAGATTGACAGCGTCTATCAGCTAACATTCAGCACTACACCGACATGCACGGGGCTTCAGTCTAGAATGCGCGTACCGTGGGAGAAGCTGACCGTCGTGCGTCACCACACGAATGTCGCCAGTGATGGCGGCGCTGACCGCCGTGCGCCTCCACAAGAACGTCGCCAGCACTGGCGGCGCGGCTAGAGAATGACAGTCTATGAGAGTGTACTATGGGAGCGAGAGGATCACCGTGCGTCCCCCCTCGACGAACCGTGGCGCCGACATATCGGCGCTGCGGGGAGGGCGGATTTGGCA